>NC_068361.1:63638390-63764735 GCF_020536995.1 Dreissena polymorpha
TTTATGATGAAGACGACGTCATTTGATTTTCATTGTTGTGGTGACGTCGCGTTTTCGCGGAAAAGTGGAGGACGTTCGGTTAATATATTCTCATTTATAAACCTTAAATCGCGGGTACTTATTAATGAAATCGAGTAGAATCGAAATAATCGACGGGCAACCGTTGGTTATTTCGGTAATAACCAAACGGTATGTCGTTCCGATGCTTGTTTATCAAACCGATCGGCTACGCGCCCTCGTGGTTTTAATCTCCTACGCATCGGAACTCCATACCGTTGGTTATTACGGCAATAACCAACGGTTTCCCGTCTATTATTTCTAAATTCTACCACGGCACGTGACTGTTTTCTATATACAAAGAAGGAAATCTACCGTGGGTTATTACCCCGATATGCCAACGGTTGTTAGTATGACGTCACATTTGATTGTCCGCGCACTTTATGAATGAAGACGACGTCATTTGATTTTCATTGTTGTGGTGTGACGTCGCGTTTTCGCGGAAAAGTGGAGGACGTTCGGTTATATATAATTCTCTTTATAACCTTTAAATCGCGGGTAACTATTAATGAAATCGAGTAAGAAATGAAATAATCGACGGGCAACCGTTGGTTATTTCGGTAATAACCAACGGTATGTCGTTCCGATGCTTGTTATCAAACCGATCGGGCTACGCCCTCGTGGTTTAATTCCTACGCATCGGAACTCCATACCGTTGGTTATTACCGCAATAACCAACGGTTACCCGTCGATTATTTCTTAATTCTACCACAGTCGCACACGCATGCACATTAGAATGAGAAGGAGCTTACCGTGGTTTATTACCCCGATATACCAACGGTTGTTTAAAGTGACGTCACTTTCATTGTTCGCGCGCACTGTTTTGAATGAAAACGACGTCATTTGATTTTCATTGTTGTGGTGACGTCAGGATTTCGCCGAAAAGTGGAGGACGTTCGGTAAAAATAATTCTCATTTATAACCTTTAAATCGCGGATAACTTATTAATTAAATCGTCTTAGAATCGAAATAATCGACGGGAAACCGTTGGTTATTGCGGTAATAACCAACGGTATCGTTACGATGCTTGTCATCAAACCACGAGTGCTTTGCCCTCGTGGTTTAATTCCTACGCATCGGAACTCCATCACGTTGGTTAATACCGCAATAACGAATAGTTACCCGTCGATTATTTCTTAAGTAACCGTTGGAAAGGTATATATTCTTTAAAGCAAAAGGTAGCCTTTATACTTCTTCGTAGCTGACGGCAACATAGACGAGACGGAGTTCATCGCGCACTGGACGCTGCTGAAGCTCGGGGACCTCGAGCACGCGGTGACGCTCTTCCATCGGGCAGACACGGACAGGAACGGGGAGATCTCCAAGAACCCCGACTTTGCGAGGCTCTTCTATTACTTCGACAGAGACGGTGTGTAATATAATTCTCAATATAAATAATTGAGCTCCGCTCTGGGAAACCGGGGCTTAATGCATGTGCGTAGTGTCGTCCCTGATTAGCCTGTGCAATAAGCACATGCTATTCAGGGACGACACTTAACGCTTTTATGGATTTTTTTGTTTAAAGAAAGTCTCGTGTATACAAATATCCAGTTACGTTGGAAAGTGTCGTCCCTGATTAGCTGTGCGTACTGCTCTGGCTTGTCAGGACATGCCCGTTTTCCCAGTACGCGGCTCATATAATTATAATATTAATAATAATCAGGTCGATTGGTCATATGTCCGCACGAAACAGATACTAGTTCTGTATTCACATCTTCCATCTATTAGGTGTGTATAGTTTCCTTAACAAGAGTACATTTTTTATATTATCAATGGTGATTAATTACGCAAAATGCAAGAAACATGTCAATAGATGGCAGTGAACAAATGATACATCTACGCAATTAGTCCCATTCTAACTGTTTATATTTTATACTTAAAATTTTGTTCCGACCTTTACAGGTGACCATAAAATCGCAGAGTCGGAGTTCCTCGCGGTTTGGTACAGCTTGTCCACATAAACATATCGCGTATGTGTCACTGACAATAAAATAAATTACTGACGTATCCGCTTTGCGAGTGTTATCCGTGTTTTTTGTTCAGGTATTTGGCATGAATACTATAACGAAAGCATGCAGTTAGTCTATTCTTCGCAAAAATCAAATTTAGGCGGAAAGTGTCGTCTCAGATTAGCCCAACTACACTTGACGCACACGCAGTAACCCCCCTTTTCACAGAGCACGACTCATATACATGTCACGTTCTCAAGCGTTCGTGGTGTAAAGATCAGCACAAAGTTTGTAAGTTAGATAACAGCTATCATATTTGTATAAACAACATGTATCGGGTCTTGAATCAGAACATAATCTAGTTTTTGAACAAGGGCTGTTTGTAAAACATACATGCCCCCTATATTGTCTGTCAGTTGTAGTGGCAGCCATTGTTTGAATACGTTTTTGTCACTGTGACCTTGACCTTTGACCTAGTGACCTGAAAATCAACAGGGGTCATCTGCCAGTCATGAACAATGTACCTATGAAGTTCATGAACCTAGGCCTAATTATTCTTGAGTTATCATCCTGAAATAATTTTACTGTTTCGAGTCACTGTGACCTTGACCTTTGACCTAGTAACCTGAAAATTAATATGGGTCATCTGCCAGTCATTATCAATGTACCTCTGAAGTTTCATGATCCTCGGCCTAAGCTTTCTAGAGTTATCATCCTGAAACTATTTTACTGTTTCGAGTCACTGTGACCTTGACTTCTAACCTAGTGACCAGAAAATCAATAGGGATCATCTGCCGGTCATGATCAATGTTCCTATGAAATTTCATGATCCTAGGCGTAAGCATTCTTGAGTTTTCATCCGGAAACCATTTTACTGTTTCGAGTCACTGTGACCTTGACCTTTGACCTAGTGACCTGAAAATCAATAGGGGTCATCTGCCAGTCACGATCAATGTACCTATGAAGTTTCATGATCCTAGGCGTAAGCATTCTCGAGTTGTCATCCGAAACCATTTACTATTTCGAGTCACTGTGACCTTGACCTTTAACCTAGTGACCTGAAAATCAATAAGGTTATCTGCCAGTCATGATCAATGTACCTATGAAGATTCATGATCCTAGGCCTAAGCATTCTAGAGTTATCATCTGGAAACCATTTTACTGTTTCAAGTCACTGTGACCTTGACCTTTGACCTAGTGGCCAGAAAATCAATAGGGAACATCTGCCGGTCATGATCAATGTTCCTATGAAATTTCATGATCCTAGGCCTGAGCATTCTTGAGTTTTCATCCGGAAACCATTTTACTGTTTCGAGTCACTGTGACCTTGACCTTTGACCTAGTGACCTGAAAATCAATAGGGGTCATCTGCCAGTCATGGTCAATGTACCTATGAAGTTTCATTATCCTAGGCGAAAGCATTCCTGAGTTATCATCCGGAAACCATTTTACTATTTTGAGTCACTGTGACCTTGACCTTTGACCTAGTGACCTGAAAATCAATAGGGGTCATCTGCCAGTCATGATCAATGTACCTCTGAAGTTTCATGATCCTAGGCCTAAGCATTCTTGAGTTATCATACAGAAACCATTTACTATATTGAGTCATTGTGACCTTTACCTTTAACCTAGTGACCTGAAAGTCAATAGGGGTCATCTGCCAGTCATGATCAATGTACCTATGAAGTTTCATGATCCTAGGCCTAAGCGTTTTTGAGTTATCATCCGGAAACCATCTGGTGAACGGACCGACCGACGACCGACGGTCATGTTCAAAACAATATACCCCCCTCTTCTTCAAAGGGGGCATAAAAATAATGCAACAAGTATTCCTTTGCTGAACACGTGTTTTATTTCTCATACATGAGACGTGACAATGCTTTCTACGGACAAAAACGGAATCGGTACTGTCGGACCTTACTTGTAAAGAGCATACTATGAAAACGGTAGGTCTTTGCTGGGAATTAATTATTTCTTCTTATGTTGGTGTATGAAATTATATGTTATTATGTTTATGTTATTATAGTGAAACGTCTATTGATCACAGTACTCAAATATTTTCAATATCAAATTCTGAAGTGTGATTTATTTACATCGAACAGCAAAGTAAACCATGTGATGGGTCGGTTAAGAGACTACTATGGAAACTAGTGGTTGAAGAATAGCTGGTGAGGCGTTTGAATGCATTTGAACCGCGCTCTATAAAAATGGGACTTAATCATGTTCGTAGTGTCGCCCCAGTTAAGCCTGTGCAGCCAGCCAAGGCTAATCAGTGATGGCGCTTATAAAAGACTTATTTTAAAAGAAAATTCCATGAATGCAAACAGTGACGTTCCTAATAAGCCTTCGCAGACAACACAGCAAAATCTGGGACAACACCTAACGCACACGCATTCAGCCCCGCTGTATCAAGCAGGCTTATGTAAAGAAAACTTTTAGGTTCAGGAATATATCCATTGTTGTTATAATAATGTATGATCGAAGAAACTGCGGTCATGTTTACAGATCAGTTATATTTATAAACAATCAGTACAAAAAGGAAAAGTAAATAAAAAGCAATACAAAATTAAAATGAACTGAACTGATATTTTATGTTGAATACAACTACATGTACATACAGTATAAATTCAATAGTTGTACAAGTTTATAAATTCGCAACATCGAAAAGCTACATTTGAATAAAATCAACAGAAATCAGGTAAAAATCTATATGAGTAAACGATGCATACAACCCTATACAATCCTTAGAAACGGAAGCGCTAACATGGTAAAACTTCACGTCGACACATAAACTAAAGGGTTCGTAAAATTACTATGTTTTTGAAACTTGATAATGACTCGTTCTCTGTTATAACTGTTGATATGTACCTAAACAAAGATTACGTTAACAATGATAGCGAAAATCACTGAATCATCTGAGTACCTTTATATAAAATTGGGATATTAAAATTAATTAAAGGATGCTTGAAATGGAGATAAATATTTCCATACAAATGAATATTTCCCACAAATTAAGTTGTGTTGGGTCAAACAATTTTGCCTTTTTTCGCCAATCAAGTAAAATTTCCCATCACAACCAATAATATGAGCAAAGAAAAAAATCCTGAAGTTCTGACTGTGCAGGTTTCTTAACCCTTTGCATGCTGGGAAATTTGTCGTCTGCTAAAATGTTGTCTGCTGAATTTCTAAAATTAGCATTTTCTTCCATTTTTTCAAAGAATACTATCACAATAGCAAACAGTTTGGATCCTGATGAGACGCCACGTTCTGTGCCGTTTTGCCAATCAAGTAAAATTTCATATCACAACCAAATAATATGAGCAAAGAAAAAAATCCTGAAGTTTTGACTGTGCAGGTTTCTTAACCCTTTGCATGTTGGGAAATTTGTCGTCTGCTAAAATGCTGTCTGCTGAATTTCTAAAATTAGCATTTTCTTCCATTTTTTTCAAAGAATACTATCAGAATAGCAAACAGTTTGGATCCTGATGAGACGCCACGTTTTGTGCCGTCTCATCTGGATCCAAACTGTTTGCAAAAGCCTTTAAAATTTGGTTCCAGCGCTGGAAGGGTTAAGGAAAAATATGTTATTGATGGAAAAAAAGTTGTTTGGCACAATAATTCTCCTTGAGGCATTTTATCTCAGAAAAATACTTCAAAGTATGGCAAACAGTGAACTTGAATATACAACACTTTAAAAAACACACAGTTTAGTTTGTTCTTGCGGTTCTTTTCTTAAATAATATTGAGAAATAAATCACAACGCAACTGTCATGAGGAGATTCGGTTACAAATTGTTATAACTTAATAAGGGCAAGGTTCAAAGTTTGACGATTTAATAATTTTCCAAATTGTTGTTCACTTTTCTTTTTACACAAACTAGCAAAATATATAAACATATGTGAACAAGCACCTTTAATATTAATTAATGATTATTATGCATGTGAGGAATTCCAATCAAATTTGAATTATGCTACATGATAATTAACAGGTATAGAATGTATATACCGATGAGCACATTTTATATTAAAATCTTACAAAATGGACGAATTTGCATAACAAATTATACATGATCTGTTAAACATTGTGTCAATTACAACCTGGTGTCTAACATTATGCTGATTAGATTTTAAAGATGCAAAATTCTCAAACTGATCATTAAATTGAACCAAGGTAAAAAAACAAAGTACATACATTTTACTGGCCTTGAATATGTTAACATCAAAACGACTACATGCAAAAGACATCTGGAGAACTTTTTTGATCATATAATAATATAAAACAAAGGCTGGACTTGCAATATAATCCTTTTAAAAATGTGTTCAAACTAAACGTGCAACATAGAAAGGATAGAAAATAACATAAACATGCAGAAGAAAATTAAAAAAAATCACAAGATGTTTGCAAAAAAATCTTTCAGCTGAAATAATTGCTTCATAAAAATGTAATACATATGAAATATACATATATATTTTATATACATGAACAAGCTTATGTTCTACAAACTTACAGCATTATCTAAAATTTTGCTAAACTGCAATACAATCTAACACAGAATGGTCGAGTAACACAAATATTGATATAAACTCAACACAAGAGATAAGAAACATGCCACAACAATTTGTTACATAAGGACGACAACTGAAACATATTTTGGCACTAAACTATCCTGACACATCGAAGGTCTGTACAATGCAAGTAGTCCTACAATTTAATATCAAAAGATTAAATACGTAAGTATGCCCATATCTTATAGACAAAACAAGATGTGATGACATATTAATGGTTAATCTTATACCATATTCTTTGATTTCATGTGAAACTTTTAGAAATCCATATAATCCAGAATAACAAATTGTCTTTATTGAAATAAAAGTGTTAACACCAAAATGGTGTCACCTATTCTGTAGTTGCAAATAAAGAAAACTATTCAGGAATTATAGCAAAACATTAAAATAAAACGTATTAAAGACCAAGTTAAGATGCTTAAGGACTATTAACTTGTTGTATAAACTTCTGTGCTACATACACTTGTACACCCTGTCGCTTTAAGAAACGATTGTCAGGTTTGAACAAAGACAGAACCATTGTACACATTAAATGAAATCGTTTGCTAATTAAACCTTAATATTACACATAAATTTACATGCTACCTTCTTATAAACTGTGACCCATTTCGCTCATGCCATATGACCTTTATCAGAGCTTCCCACTGCTCAGAAAATAGTGTAGACAAATAGTATTTTCTTAACCTTAAAGTGATTATTTGTGGCCATGGGCTCATTAGAGAATAGGAGAGTAAGCACTGCTTTTTAATCAACAGTGTTACAGTAATAATCAGTCACTGATTTGAACAGTAGATGGGCAATTGTTTATGGATTTGTAACTATGGATATACCTAGTTTTTTGTGCTGATGGTAGTAAACGTGCTGCACACAAAAATGATCAACCAAGTGCTTGGTAATGCTAGGTAGAATACATAACGAGGTGGATTGTCTTTATTATTCTAGTTAAATTATCCACTTTAATGATACCCTTAAATCATTTAAAAAACAGAATTGGCAAGCTAAGCTTCACAAAACATAAGCATAAGAATGAATGTAAACATGCAGAGTAACAAAACAATATTTGTGTGGCCAGCCATGATAAGGTGGGTAAATATTAACAATTAAATGCTATAAAAACATCTTAAACTGAAGCCAAAAGCAGATTAAGATAAATATATAGCCCATAAAGCAAACAGTAAAGCTCTTGCATGATGTCTTTGGTTTAAAGCAAAGACATTAAATGAAGAACACAAGCCATAGATTATGTTAAAGAACAAAATATCAAATAAGATCATTTTTATCTACGATTTTGGAGTAATCAGTATTTTGACAGGAAAATATCTAAATGCATACTCTTTATACATTGCCAGATATATTATGATTTTAATAAGATTGTATATTCTTTGTCATAGAATCAAATCATGAATAACAATAATAACAATAATATGTTCCAAGCAAAGTGTCATAACTGTCAAACATATGAATTGCTGACTTCTTTTCTCATCATAATCAAATAGGTACATAATTATGTAATTTATTCTTGCAAAAATATTTCTACTGATCGTAACATGAAATGCAGTAAAATCCAAATGAACAGCATACTGGTTTGTTACCATGACACATGATATCTTAAACAGTAAAAACTTCCAAACATAAAGAATACAGGCACAAACAGCAATTATGCATGCAAAACATTTGCAAACATCAAAATCACTGTTTGTACAGATCTAACCTTATAACCATATTATTCCAATCAAAGGACTACATCATAATAATAAGTTGCATAGGTCAGTAAGGTTTAGAAATACAACAGTTCCTAAAAAAAAACAAGACAAATACGTGAACTTTCTACTTGTTTAAATCCTAATATTTAATAACAACAATGACAACAGTATGCCGTACATTCAAGCAGACATGTCATATTGTTGCACTAACATTTCTACATTCATGACAAGAGTAGCTCCGTCAACAAACACATTTCTGTTTTTTCAGGATATTATATTTGATGAAACAAATGCCTTTTGAGGGACACTTATATAGAGTTCAAGGTTTGGGTAGTTCGTTGTTCTCTAAGGTCAAGTTTGCGCCAACCCCAAGGTCATGGTGGTCATATCACCAAGGTAATAGTTCTGGTGTTCCATAACCTTGGTTACTGTGCAGTGGGTGTCTCTATGTCGATGTTCTTGAAGCAGCCGGTGGGCAGCGAGTCCATGATGTCCTTGACATTCTGAACGTCCTTCTCCAGCTCTGACAAGTCCTGGCTGTACTCCTGCACCCACACCTTCAACTGCGGCAAAGGAAGATAACCATGTGTTATTGAATTTGTTTTAATAAAAATGTTAAATATGTATGCAATACCTTCATCTGCGGGAAAGGCAGAAACACACATGTGTGAATCATGCTCTGTGAAAATGGGTTTCATGCATGTGCGTAAAGTGTCATCCCAGATTAGCCTGTGAAGTTCACACAGGCTAACCAGAGAGATTTTCCACTTTCATTATATTTTTGGTTTAAAGGGAGTCTGTTCTTCGCGAAAATACAGTTAAAGCAAAAAGTGTCGTCTCTGATAAACCTATGTGGACTGCTAATTTGAAATCAATCTGGATAAAAAAAAAGTTTAAAAGTTAAAAACCAGTAACACAAAACTTCATCTGTGGAATGGTTCATTATTGGGTGTTATCAATTAAAGAGAATTAAAATTCTGAAATTGTTGTTACACATTTGCATCCGTGTTTGACCAGCAGAAGATCATCTTCTGAGCAATCTTTCAGTCAGTACATCACAGCCTTGCATCAGCAGTATTATACAGGGATCCCTGGCTGTAGTAACTAAACATTGATATTTAATTGAGCATCGCTTTGGGATTAATGCATGTACATAAAGTGTCATCCCAATTAGCCAGTGCAGTCCTCAGGCCAATCTGAAACAACTCTTTCTGCTTTTATGGATTTTTTTGTTTGAATGAAGTTTCTTCGAAACAAAAAATCCAGTGTAGGAATTGTTTGTCCCTGATTAGCCAGCACAGACTATGGGGCGACACTTAACGCACATGCATTAAGTCTGGTTTTTCCAGAGAGCGTCTCAATTGTAGTTGCCAGCATACCTGGTTATTGGCTGTGGTGAGTTTGGCAAACTGTGCCTCCAGGTCTGCATTCTGGAGCACTGCCTCTGCAGCGGCCAGCTCAGTCTCCAGGCGATCAAGTTCTGCAGTGTCAAGGTCACGCAGCGTAGCTAAATACAAGGCAGTGAAAAGTTACCAAGGAAACCAACATCTTGGACCATATATAAAAATTCATTCTAAGTTAAGCATACACTGCTGAGAGTATAGATGGCAGATAAGAATATGACATTTTAAAATTGATTAATACGTTGAATGGAAGACTCCATAAATGGGGCTAGACAAATCTAATACTAGGCCTAATGAAAATTCTGAAATTATAATATTCTAATAGCTAAAATGTAGAATAAACCAGCTCCAATAATATCAATTGGTATTTATAGCAGTTTGATTATGACAGCATGTGTAGTCTCTTTGTAAGATTTAGTATTTGTTCTCCAATATAAATAAATCTATGCTGTATGAAATCTATGAATGGATTGCTGAATATTGACTACAAGGTACCATGTTGATATAGCCAACGTGTAACAAAGACTTCTGTGGCTGTATGTGGAAACAACTGGTATAAATGGACACTGGGTTATCAACTGGGAGAAAGGGACCCTTCAGCTGGGAATTTCACATAAGAAGTAGCATAAAAAAACAGGACTTAGACAACACTTACAAAGTATCTGGCTGATGTTTTCCACCTTGGCTAAAGCGTCTGCCACTCTGTCTGCAGCTTCCTTAGCAGACTGCTTGGCGGCACCTGCCTTCTGTAAGGCCTGAAACAGACAACATGGGAGGGGCATGAAAGAAGTCAACCACTCCGGTGTGTGCGTATTTCAAAGCTAATTAGGTCTTTTCTGCGCCTTAGGCTCCATCATGTGTGGCCCTGGGGGTCTGCCCCAGCACTCCTACCTAATTAGCTTACACGTTTCATGAAAGTTGGGATGGATTTTGATTTATAGCTGAAATATCCAGCTATTTCTAGTTTTTACTGAAAAATGTTCAAATTTTGTAAGGTCTTGTAGTGTGGGTGGAAGTATGAGTAGGTGAAGGAACCCCACCTGTCCTGTATGGTGACCAGCACCTACTCACAAGCACTGGGAGCAGGGATTGAACCCAGGTCACACAGCTGTAAAGGACATGTACCAACCACTGCTTTTATCAAAATACCAAGATTGCCCAGTCACATAAAAGACTGGCTTTTATAATACCTGTAACTCAATTACAATCCATTTTGCGAGGTCCATATAATTTCAATTTCTCTGGTTCATGAAAATGATATTAATTTTAGCTAGTTTAGTTTGATATGATTTGGATTGTTTCTGTTTGCGAATATTGCTGACAATACATGGATCACTTATATGAAATAAGAAATGAAGCTACTTTTACCCTTTCCCCCATAAGAAGCGAAGTGAAAATGACTTTTGCAACCAGCATAAAACCAGAACAGCCTGCGAGTAACTCGCAGTCTGTTCAGGTCTTATGCTGTTTGCTGCTCATCAGTTTGGTCCCTGTCAGTATTTAAGGCCATACACACATTATTGGCTTAGTCCCTGTCAGTATTAACGGCTATATATTCATTTTCGCTTTTGTCCCTGTCAGTAACAAGTCCATTATCTTCCACACAAATATTATCAGTCTGGTCCCCTGCTATACATACGTTATCAGTCTGGTCCCTGTCTATACATACATTATCACTCTGGTCCCCTGCTATACATACATTATCACTCTGGTCCCCTGCTTAAAATACATTATAAGTCTGGTCCCCTGTCTATACAAACATTATCTCTCTGGTCCCCTGCTGTACATACATTATCACTCTGTTCCCCTGCTTAAAATACATTATAAGCCTGGTCTCCTGTCTATACATACATTATCACTCTTGTCCCCTGCTGTACATACATTATCAGTCTGGTCCTCTGGTCATCTGCTATACATACATTATCACAATGATACCTGCCTATGCATACATTATCACAATGGCCCCTGTCTACACATACATTATCACAATCGTCCCTGTCTACACATACATTATCACAATGGTCCCTGTCTATACATACATAATCACAATGGTCCCTGTCTATACATACATTATCAGTCTGGTCCCCTGCTTTACATACATTATCTTTCTGGTCCCCTACTTTACATACATTATCTTTCTGGTCCCCTGCTATACATACATTATCAGTCTGGTCCCCTGCTATACATACATTATCAGTCTGGTCCCCTGCTTTACATACATTATCTTTCTGGTCCCCTGCTATACATACATTATCAGTATGGTCCCCTGCTATCATGCTATACATACATTATCAGTCTGGTGCCCTGCTATGAATAAATTATCAGTCTGGTGCCTTGCTATACATACATTATAAGTCTGGTCCCCTGCTAAACATACATTATCAGTCTGGTGCCCTGCTATACATACATTATCAGTCTGTTCCCCTGCTATACATACATTATCAGTCTGGTCCCCTGCTATACATACATTATCTGTCTGGTCCCCTGCTATACATACACTATCAGTCTGGTGCCCTGCTATACATACATTATCTGTCTGGTCCCTGTCGGTATCAGCCTTCAGTTTGAGGTTGTCCACCTGCTCCTTGGAGTCTGACACGTCTTTGTCCAGCTGGTCTGCATCATCCAGCAGCTTCTCAGCCTTCTGCTTGGTTTGGCCTGCATCTTGACGGATACGACTCGCCTCCTGGGATACCAATATACACACAATAATTGTTCAAAATTGTTAAAATTGGAAAAGATAGCATTTAGTTGGGTATGGGATCTTGCCTCCTGGGGAAGCAATATATACTTGTTTTTGTTAAAATTGGATGGGATGTTGGCGTTCTTATGTTAATTGATGTAGCCTGACAAGGACTTAGCTGACAAAATACCAGTGTAAGAGGGACAGGTCATGCTAGCATGTTGATGGATACGACACTCCTCATGGGATACCAATTTATGTGATCCGAGAGCTAATCATGTAATGTATACAGTTGGTGGTCTGTTAAAAACAGGCGGACAGGAACAATATTTGCTTCTCCTGATATAGTTTCTGGACCTTTGTTGTTTGCTATATTAATGTCACAAGCCTCCATCTGGGAAAACTGGGCTTAACCCTTTGCATGCTGGGAAATTTGTCGTCTGCTAAAATGTCGTCTGCAGAATTTATAAAATTAGCATTTTCTTCGATTTTTTTCAAAGAATACTATCAGAATAGCAAACAGTTTGGATCCTGATGAGACGCCACGTTCTGTGGCGTCTCATCTGGATCCAAACTGTTTGCAAAGGCCTTCAAAATTCGGTTCCCGCACTGAAAGGGTTAATACACATTTGTAAAAAGTTGCAATCTGCAAACCTTTTTATGTGGGTATTCTGTATCTGTGCATTCATAATATGGACAGAGTTTATACTGAGTATGATAAGGCAGTTCAATAAAGTTATAAGCGACTGCCATTAATATGTATGGCTCCTAAGTCATGGTTCCATACCAACTAGGGATATTATTATTTCTGACTTTTTCTATCAATTTTCTCTTTTTTTTAAATTGTATTTGATGAACTTAATGAATCTGTTAAAGTGGATTAATGCAAAATAATAAATAATTAAAAACACAGTAGGAATCCAGTTTCCTCTGTCCCTTGGAAGTGAAAGAGCAGGGTAAACATGTTTCTGCCTTAAGCCACCTCCATTACCAAGTAAGAGAGTGCAATACATTCCATAGGAACAAGTAACATAATAATAACATACGGGTAACTTCACCAACAACTTAGAACACAACACTTACATCAGAGGCCCCTTGAGCCATTTTCTCAGCCTCCTGGGCGATACGTAGGGCCTCTGCCGCGTCACTTCCTGCCCCACTGAGTGCATCCCTGGCCTCCTGGGTTCTAGCCTCGGCCTCCCTGATGTTTGCCTCAATCTCTGGAACCTTCTCAAGGGCATCCTCTGCCTTGCCTCGACTGTCCTGAACAACCTGGTTGAAACCTAGGGAAAAGATATTTATATAACAAGGATCATGCTTACAAACAAATTTACAATGATTTGTGTGCTTTTTTTACCGTTTGATTTTCACAAATAGAACTCGATATAAAAATATAACAAGCGATGTGTTTGTGAAACACTATGTCCCCATATATTTGACCTTTGACCTTGATGGATGACCTTGACCTTTCACCACTCAAAATGTGCAGCTCCATGAGATACACATGCATGCCAAATATCAAGTTGCTACACTCTTCAATATTGCAAAAGTGTACATTAAATGAGCAATTTTGACCCATATATTTGACCTTTGACCTTGAAGGATGACCTTGACCTTGACTTTTGACCACTCAAAATGTGCAGCTCCATGAGATACACATGCATGCCAAATATGAAGTTGCTATCTTCAATATTGCAAAAGTTATGGCAAATGTTAAATTTTGGGCAAACAAACACACAAACCAACCAACAGACAGAGCAAAAATGATATGGGGGACATAAAAATTACTATTTTTAACTTTAAGCTAACTGAATCTTTAACTGGACGTCATGTTTAATCCATTTCAGGAGGCAGACAGCTTCCCTGGACTATACATAACCCAAGTCTCCTAGCAATTTAACATTGTTACAGAGTTATTATTGTAAAAATGATTTCCCTACATGGTTGACCTGCACAAAGCAAGAAACGAATTTGTTTGCTTTTATATTTATTTTTCACAAACTGATATCAGGATGATAATAATAAAGCCGTATCCGGAATGAAATGGGTTAAACTTGAAAAAACTACCCAGAGATATATTTTAATTATGAATAGAAGTAACTGAAGCTTGTAAAAGATACTTCATTTTATGGATACCCAATAACTATATTTTATATACCTAGCAGAGTCTGGAGAGTTTCGTTGGCCTCGCGTAGAGTCTCCTCTCCTGTTTCCACGGCTTTCAGAGCCTTGGCCCGAGCAGCATCAACCTCGGAAAGCAACAGATCGGCACGCTGAGGATAGGAAAGAAAAGACAATTGTTTGTTGGCTGAAATGACAGTAAAATTTCTTGGGCATATCTTGACAATTGAGAAGAATGTTTTCCAATATATTTCTGATATGGTACAGAAAATTCATACAAAGCAAAATGAATCCACAAGATGAAAGAATGCTGTTTTTATTTCAAATCTGTACCGTAAAATTGTGTCAATATTTGTGTAAGTTTAGAAATCTAAAAACAAATATTTAAATGCCCATCAATAAAAATGTTCATTAGCAGAAAATAATATTTTCCTGATATTAAAGGGCTTTGACTTTCTGCCTTATAAGCCTCTGACTGCAAATCTAGCATTTATCTATGCAGTAAGTTGGGGATTTATCCCTTTAACCACTGTCCCTAACAGTCTTGCAGTAAAACTTTTTCAATGGTGCTCAACTGATGGTGGATAATTCCACTGTACCTAAGTAAAATACCATGACATGCTTAAACACCTTTTATTAGGCAATGCCACTGTCCCTAAGTGCAATAGTGACAAAATGCCTCCTCACCTGCTGATGGGCAATTCCACTGTCCATAAGTGCAATACCATTGCATGCTTCCTCACCTGTTATTGGGTAATTCTACTATCTGCGAGTGCAATATAGCGACATGGTTCCTCACATGTTGGTGAGTAATTCCACTGTCCTAAGAAGCAATACCGTGACATGCATCCTCACCTGTTTCTGGGTAATTCCACTGTTCCTAAAAGCAATACCATGACATGCTTCCTCACCTGTTGTTTGGCGATCCCACTGTTGGGAGTGCAATACGGGAGATGCTTCCTCACTTGTTGGTGGGTATTTTAACTTTCCCTTAGTGCTAAACCCGACACGTTCCTTACCTGTTGGTGTGTAATTCCACTGTCCAGAAGCTTCTGCACCTCCTCTCGTTGAGTGGCAGCCTCTTCGAACAGGTTCTGGTTCTCAGCCATTAGATCGGAAGCAGCTTTCTTGATACGGGCAGCCTGCAGACCAACCATAAACAATGTGGAGTTACATAACATACATGAATAAATAATAGCAAGCTAAGTAATTTGGAAGAGCACAAATCTGACATTCACGAGTTTATTACCAGGAATAAGTATGCCCATTCACCACTGACAAAAAGCAAAGTAGGCAAAGATTGCTCAGGACCCGAGTGACGTCAACTGACAGACATAAACATTTGTAAGGTCTACTGACTTATGTTTAGACCAAAACAATACGTACTCATGACAGCCAAAGGAAGAAAAGATATGAAATATTATGTTTGAGGTTAACATGATGTGTAACGTGTCATCCCAGATTAGTCTCGGTAGTCAACATAGGCTTATATGGGAAGACATATTCTGCTTTTATGTCATTATTTGTTTAAAAGAAGTCTCTTCTCAGAGAATGTCCAGTTTAAGCAAACACAGTTGTCCCTGATTAGCCTGTGCGGACCACATGGGCTAATCTGGGAGGACACTTTATGCACATGCATTAAACCCCATTTTCTCCGAGCAAGGTTCAAAACTATTTTTAACTGAAGATGCATGTTAAAGCATTTAATCTATAAGTGTAAAAATGTGTCTTATTCTGAGAAAACTGGGCATAATGCATGTGCGTAAAGTGTCGTCAGGCTAATCAGGGACGACACTTTCCGCTTAAACTAGATTTTCGGTTAAAAGGGACTTCCTTTAAACGAAAAATACCATTGAAGCGGAAAGTGTCGTCCCTGATTAGCCTGTGCAGACTGCACAGGCTAATCTGGGACGATACTTTACGCACATGCGTTTTGCCCAATTTTCACAGAACAAGACACAAATTATAAATCCAATGGTGTAAAGATTACGAGACCTCCTTCTTGATGATGTCAGCCTCCAGTACCAGCTGCTGTGTGTTCACAGAGGGCACCTGCAGGGACACAGCCTGGCTGTACAGGTCCAGGGCCTCATTGTACGCCTCCGTGGACATGTTCAGGGCCTTGTTGGCAAAGAACTTGGTACGGTCATACAGCTTGCTGGCATCCTCAGCTCTGAAAGTGGGAATGTGGGTTTACATAAGTCTGGTTCTGGGAAGACTTGGCTAGAAACATAGGCGTTAAATATCATCACAGATAAGCCTGTGAAGTTCCCACAGGTTAATAAGAGAAGACACTCTCTAAACAACTTGCTGGCATTATCAGCTCTGAAATAGGAATTGTGCGTAAATTGTCGTCACAGATAAGCCTGTGCAGTCTGCAAATGACCAAAGTCATGACAGATATGGCAGGTGCAGTAGTTTCGAAAATTGACAAATTGATGTCCACCTTTAAAAATAGCTTTTGCGAAAAATAAACCAGGACAATAATAGCAGCACAATGTTTCAATGTCAATTATGTTACATATTTTGTCAGTATATATTATCAGTTATCATATGTCTTTTATGAATTGCCTTGTCACAATAAATGGTTCATTTACACTGCTAGTGGCTGTATGTACCTCTTTTTCAAGTCCTCTATGTCCCTCTTGATGTCCTGAGGCATCTGCATGGTCTCCCTGGCGAGACGCAAGGCCTCATTGGATGTCTCCAGGGCCTTCTTACCCAGCATTTCTATACGCCTGGCTTCCTCAAGTTGGCTGGAACATATCAGACACATTCTTAGAAAACTGGGCTTGAGCACATGGACACTCACAATTCAGTCCCGTTAAAGGATCAATGGGGAAAAAAACAGCATAAAAAAACAAGATGTTTTTGTGAAACAAGATGTCCCCCTATATGACGTTTGACCTTGAAGGATGACCTTGACCTTGACCCTTCACCATTCAAAATGTGCAGCTCAATGAGATACACATGCATTTCAAATATAAAATTGCTATAGCTTCAATATTGCAGAAGTGACATTACATGAGCAATTTTGACCCATATATTTGACCTTGAAGGATGACCTTGACCTTTCACCACTCAAAATGCGGCTCCATGAGATACACATGCATGCCAAATATCAAGTTGCTATCTTCAATATTGCAAAAGTATTGATAAAATAAGCGATTTGGGCCACATATATTTGACCTCTGACCTTGAAGGATGACCTTGACCTTTCACCACTCAAAATGTGCAGCTCCATGAGATACACATGCATGCCAAATATCAAGTTGCTATATTCAATATAGCAAAAGTTATTGCAAAGGGTTAAAGTTGGCGCAAACAGACCAACCAACCAACAGACCAACCAACAGACAGGGCAAAAACAATATGTCCCCCACTACTATAGTGGGGGACATAAAAATTCAGGAAAATACCAGCTATTGTAGTTTTTTTAAACCTATTTATTTTAGCTCAATTGCATCAAAAGCCTTAGGCTTATTTCAAACACTCTTTGAGTCCATTTCCTACTGTTGTACTGATCACTTAATTTGGATTTAATTTGAAATCTGACTCTTTTATAAGATCTACATAGATATTAGCCTCACTCTGGGAAAACAGGGCTAAATGCAAGCTGCAAAGGCTCATCAGGGATGACACTTTCCATTTTTAGAGATTTTATGTTTGACAGAGGTCTCTTCCAAAGAAAATCTAGTACAGGTGGAAAACGTCGTCCCTGATCAGCCTTTGTAGACGGCAAAGGCTTATATGGGACGACACTTTACCCAAATGCATTATGCCTCGTTTTCACAGAATTAGGGTAAGTTATTGGTCAGGGCTGCAATATAAAGAGGATCTCACTAATCTTAGTGCTCTATTGTTGGCTGTAACATATACATAGTTATTGGCCAGGGCAGGACAAACATAGAGAATTGTCAATCATATAACAGCACTCAACAAACCTACATATGCCTTTTTGTGGGTAACCTGGTTAACCAGTACTAGTGTACAAATTGTAGTGGATACTATGTGCTAATCTCACCTCATGGAGAGCTGTTTGGACTCGGTGGCTATTTCTGTCATCTGCCTGGACTGCTGACCAAACTTCTCCAGTGCCTCCCTGGCTCTCTGTAGTGCAGCCTGACCCTCGGTGTCAATGTAGTTTTCTGCAGCCTTCAGGGACATCTCCGCCCTGATAGTGGAAGAACACAAAGGTCATTGGAATGTCATCTTCCAATTACTTGGCTTAATACATGTGCGTAAAGTGTCGTCCCAAATTAAATGTGCAGTCTTCACAGGCTAATCAGGGACAATACTATCTGCTCTAATGTTATTTTGTGTTTATAGGCAGTCTCTTCTAAATGAAAATACACTTCAGGCGTAAAATGTCATCCCTGATAAGCCAGCGCAGACTAATCTGCGATGATACTTATAGTACATTCATTTGGCAAAATTTTCTCAAAAGGATGCTATGAGTCGTGTTCTGAGAAAACATGGCATAATGCATGTGCGTAAAGTGTCATCCCAGATTAGCCTGTGCAGTCCGCAACACTTTCCGCCTAAACTTAATTTTCGGCAAGGAGGGACTTCCTTGAAACTAAAAATACCATAAAAGCGGAAAGTGTCGTCCCTGATTAGCCTGTGCGGACTGCACAGGCTAATCTGGGACAACACTTTACGCACATGCATTATGCCCAATTTTCTCAAAACAAGACACATATATACAGGTTAAACAAGCAAATTCGTTGAATTGATATCCCCCACAAATATGCTTCTGGACACAAAAGTGTTATATTTGACACTCAAAAAAGCATTTTTTCAAGATACAAAGGGCCATAACTTTGTTATGAACAGATGGTGTACAATGGCATTTGGCGTGCATCATCCTCTTGTCCATATATATACTCATACCAAGTTTCAATGAAATCCGCCAAAGCACTTCCAAGATATCGCTCCGGATGGACGGAAAGACGGAAAACGCCAAAACATATCCCTCTGCCTATGGCGGGGGATAATAATCAAGCAAATCAAGTAAATCAAATATGTTTGGTTGATTAATCAAGCAAATGTGGTATAAAAAGCGTTCAGGCTAAATTTCACCTTAGTATCTTCCAAACTATCCTCTTCAGTACAGGGGGAATTTAATATGCTTTACACCTCCCCTAACGACTCCACATTTTTAACTTCTCTCACATAATTATTCTCCCCTGTTCCCACATTCCTTTAACCACCTTAACACTATTGTATCTCCCTGCTCTCCTCAGCAGTACACTGGTCTGTCAGGTTGTTTCGGTCTCCTCTCCACACTATGCCAACTCCTCCTACACATTTCAACTCTTCTCACACACTATCCGACCCCCCACCCATTCCAGTACACACCTGCTAATAGCCTCCTCAGCACTACTGATGTCTCCCAGGCTCTCCTCTGCCGTCTGCCCTGCTGTCAGGATGTTCCGGGTCACCTCTCCACACCGGTTCAACACCTCCAGGATGTTCTCTTTTAGCTTCTCCAGCTGCTGACCTATCGTGCCATTGTCACCTGCACAGGGAACAATGTATTGTTTGCTTGTATTTGTTTTCTTGTGTTTGGTATATTTTTTTCACCATTTTTGGAATGTAGCCGGGGCCCTTTGGATTTGGAACAATTGCGTTGTTTGGACTCAAATTGGGAAATTGTTGTTGCTGGGAATTTTAAACAGTCATTTGGGTAGAATATGTACGTTTTGAGATAGGGAATTCTGCCAACTTTGACCAAAACATACAGCGGTATGTGTTACCATTTTCAACTCTATTTCAATCATATAACAGGGCTTTATTAATCTACTCACCTTTTTGCAGGGTAATCTGGTAAACCAATATTACAGACAAGGTAACTGACAAGGACCGCCTTGATTTAGAGGTAGACTGGTTTTGGAAATGATTGCATGAACAATCCCAACCAAAGGCTCAGGTTAAAAAATTTAATCCAAAGTCTTCAGATATGTCATCCAGCACTCTATAAACTGAGCTAGCCAGCAAACATGGATAAATGGAAGTCATGTTGAGTCCAAACCACAACGCACTCCTTCAGACACAGAAAATATATCATAAACACAATTTTGAAAATGCAGGACAAAGGCATGTTTTTAGTTACCACTTAACAAATTAGCACATGTTTATTCATAATTTTATATTGTTCATGACATTTAAGATACAACCCAGGCCTTTTAAAGCTTTGTAAATTATGCCTAATGCATTCTAAGGGCCTGATAATGGTGAGCAACATTTTCCGAAAACTGGGTTTAAAGCATGTGTGTAAAGTGTTGTCCAAGATAAGCCTGTGCAGTTTGTCAGGGACAACACTTTACCTTTATACTGGATTAACATTTAGAAGAGACTGCTTTTAAGGGAAAAATTACATAAAAGCAGAAAGTGCTGTCACAGATTAGCCCGTGCAAACTGCACATATTAAATTGGGATGACACTTACGGCAAATGCATTAAGCCCAGTTTTCCCAGAACAAGGCTAATGGTAAACTTACTTCCTGCACCCTGTGCATCATTCAATAGGACATTGACAGAGTCGTTCACAACCTTAAGCTGCTCCAAGAACTTGGTGTCATTGAAGGCCGTCGGGTCGTTGCCGATGTTGACAATGAGGTTGCTGAGCTCTCTTAGTTTGCCACGATGAACGTTGACACGTTCTTGCACTAGACTGTAGCAGGGGGGACAATCTGAAATTGTGATTGTACAAGTTACACACTGGTTGAGGTATTGTGCATCACAATTTGTACTGGAAGTATATCTATTGAATGCCAGGTAATTAACTAATATCTTCTTGTCCAAAGGCAGTCAGCTCAAATGTTTACAGAGATATATTAGATTGATTTTTGTATCTAACCTTGCACTGATTCCATTAATTGATATTAAATCTGATACTTCAAAAAAAAAAACAGCAGAAAATTGGACATTGAAAATCAACAGTGTTTACATACAGAAAATAGTACAAAAGCCCTATAACAGGCTCAACACCAAGCCTCTTTTAGTGCACCTTATTTTTTTTAACTTGTTTCTGTGAATTGTGAATTTTTTTTTAAGCAATCTGTTGGCCTGCTTTTTACGGCTAATGCACCCTGCAGTGATACTTCTGTTGGCCTGCGTTTTACGGCTAATGCACCCTGCAGTGATACTAACTTGTTCTACATACAGAGTGTCTTTCCTCCAGCAATTGTCATCACAAAATCCCACCCTTTATTAACCTATACAGCCTGAAGTGATGTTATACTTGTTCTACATACTCACCTATACAGCCTGGAGTGATGTTGTACTTGTTCTACATATTCACCTATACAGCCTGCAGCGATGTTATACTTGTTCTCCATACTCACCTATACAGCCTGCAGTGATGTTATACTTTTTCTCCATACTCACCTATACAGCCTAGAGTGATGTTATATTTGTTCTACATACTCACCTATACAGCCTGCAGTGATGTTATATTTGTTCTCCATACTCACCTATACAGCCTGGAGTGATGTTATACTTGTTCTCCATAGTCACCTATACAGCCTGGAGTGATGTTATACTTGTTCTCCATACTCACCTATACAGCCTGAAGTGATGTTATACTTGTTCTCCATACTCACCTATACAGCCTGCAGTGATGTTATACTTGTTCTCCATACTCACCTATACAGCCTGCAGTGATGTTATACTTGTTCTCCATACACCATACTCACCTTTACAGCCTGAAGCGATGTTATACTTGTTCTTGATACACCATACTCACCTATACAGCCTGGAGTGATGTTATACTTGTTCTCCATACTCACCTATACAGCCTGCAGTGATGCTATACTTGTTCTCCATACTCACCTATACAGCCTGCAGTGATGTTATACTTGTTCTCTATACTCACCTATACAGCATGCAGTGATGGTATACTTGTTCTTCATACACCATACTCACCTATACAGCCTGGAGTGATTTTATACTTGTTCTCCATACACCATACTCACCTTTACAGCCTGGAGTGATGTTATACTTGTTCTCCACACACCAAACTCAACTATACAGCCTGGAGTGATGTTATACTTGTTCTCCATACACCATACTCACCTATAACGCCTGGAGTGATGTTATACTTGTTCTACAAACACCATACTCATCTATACAGCCTGGAGTGATGTTATACTTGTTCTCCATACACCATACTCATCTATACAGCCTGGAGTGATGTTGTACTTGTTCTCCATACTCACCTATACAGCCTGGAGTGATGTTATACTTGTTCTACATACTAACCTATACAGCCTGCAGTGATGTTATACTTGTTCTCCATACTCACCTATACAGCCTGCAGTAGTGTTATACTTGTTCTCCATACACCATACTCACCTATACAGCCTGGAGTGATGTTATACTTGTTCTCCATACACCATACTCACCTATACAGCCTGCAGTGATGTTGTACTTGTTCTCCATACTCACCTATACAGCCTGCAGTGATGTTATACTTGTTCTCCATACTCACCTATACAGCCTGCAGTGATGTTGTACTTGTTCTCCATACTCACCTTTACAGCCTGCAGTGATGTTATACTTGTTCTTCATACTCACCTATACAGCCTGGAGTGATGTTGTACTTGTTCTCCATACTCACCTATACAGCCTGCAGTGATGTTGTACTTGTTCTCCATACTCACCTATACAGCCTGCAGTGATGTTGTACTTGTTCTCCATACACCGGTCACAGTGTCGGCCCTCCACTCCTTCCACACAGGAGCAGTAGCCATTCTCATCACACTGCATGTCCAGGGAGCCCTCGGGATCACAGTTACATGCTGAAACAGGCAATAAATAGATAAAGATGACATTACCATTGAGCAGTCAGAAAAGGCTAATCAGGGACATTACTTCCCGCCTGGATTGTATTTTCCTTTAGAACAGACAGCCTTAAAATTAAAAAGTCCATTAAAGCAGAATGCACAAGCTTATTTGGGATGATATTTTATGCACATGCATAAAGCAAAGTTTTTTAAGAGCAAAACAGGAAAAGAATAAATTCTAGTTCACAATACAATTTTGAAAGTGCCCTTACTTGACATAAAATATACTAGAGAAACTGGCATTGAAATTATACATACAAAAGGATCACAAGTGCATGCTGAATAATATTCATTTACATATGTCATCATGAAATTAATTGTTTAAAATCTTCAAAAAAAATAGTAATTACATTAAGGAACTATTAAATTGCAATTTCACAGGCTATCATTAATGACCAGGTCAAATTACGTGATTCTCAAGTAAACAAGGGGGCCAAATGCCCCAAGAATCTCACCTGGGACTCAAAGAAACTGAGCTGTTTCAAGCAGGTAGTGTTCACAAGGTGTCAATAAAAGTGCTATGATTTTTTTTATAAACCATAATCATTTTTAAATCAGTACAGATATCATAACAACTCATAAAAAAAATAATCTTAAACAGTTTAATAATGAGCGGGTAACAAATGTGATTTGTAGCAACAAATGTAATTTGTAGAATCTTCAAATTATTTTCCTAAGACCAGATAAGGAAAACTGCCCGGGATTATGGAAGCCATTTTTTTCAATCATACCTCACTCTGAAGAGAAATCAAAACAAATGTTCAAATATTTAATTAATATTGGGTAAAAAAAATGGCCTCATTTGGACCAGGTTGTGCTAAGGTGAGCTATACATGAACACTATATTTATGTTTTCTCCTTTTCATAGTCTTACAAAGTATTCCTTGGATTAATCGGTGAAAAGTAGAGCTAAAATATTGGAAATCAGTGAAAACATTGAAACACTATTTGAGCTCACCTGTACAGCCTACAGTTGAAAATCCAAAGAAGAAGCGGTCACACTGGTCACACTTTCTTCCAGTGACCCCTGGTTTACACTGGCACTGACCGGTACCCAGGTGACAGGTGGTATTTAGGGAACCGATAGGATCACACATACACGCCTCACAACCTGGCAGAGATATCAGATTAGTTATTGATTGGTGAGTACAAATAATATAGAAATACCTTTCTATTTAATTGATTTCTTATGGGCTGATAAAAACAGTTTGTATTGTTCTTCTTCATAATGTGATCCTCCACTGTTGTTTTGTGATTCTCTAAATTATATGAGTAATACATGTTTGTTTGTTTTTTAACAAAAATTAAAACAAATTATAAAATTGTCAAAGTCAGATAGCCAAAATTAATAACAGAATCATGTCTAAACAACAGAATCACAAATGTAACCACATATTGTTTATTCATGTTGTCTAAGAATTAAATTATGATATTTGAAGAGTGTTAGGTGAATTGTTCAGCCATTTATAGTATCATTGTGGGATTAAAAAGACAGAAGTAAAAGTGAATCAGTAAAATCTTTTACAGCACATTGAATTATCTTTTAAAATTGATGATACTTCCCAATAACGAACAGGTTCGTAAGTAAATAAATAAGCCTTGTTGTGGTAAAACTGGGCTTAATTGTTGTGCGTTAATTGTTGTGCGTTAACTGTTGTCCCAGATTAGCCTGTGTAATTGGAACAGGCTAATCTGGAAGAGACTTTTTGCCAACGCTGTATTTTAAACTAAGAAGAGACTTCCTTTAAAAGACATATATACAATAAAAGCGGAAAATTTTGTCCCTGATAAGCCTGTGCAGACAGGTTTATCAGGGACGACACTTCACGTACATGAATTAATCTCATTTTTATCACAGCAAGTCTCAAATACAACTGTACACGTACCTTGGCCGCTCTCCAGGTTCCAGTATCCGACCTCACATTGGTTACACTGGCGTCCCTTCACATTGGGCAGGCAGGGACAGTCTCCTGTCTGTGGGTTGCAGGACAACACGCCCACACTCTCCGTGCCAGGGGGGTAGCAGTTACACGCTGACATGGGTAGAACAGATGTTCAATATGCTAATGATAAAATAAACTATTCCGAGGAAATTATATAAGTAAAATGTGTTCACATTACACAGATGGCCTTGCAATATATAACAGGCCACATTAAAAAGTGTTGTTTGCAACACAGAATGTGAACAGTAAGAACAGCATGTATGTACCAGTTGTTCAAAACTGTTGCTAAACATGATGCCTCTTTTACATATTAGACATGGAACATAATGAGGCACCTTAGTTAGTTCACACAAAATGCGTCTTCAATTGATAGAAAATATTGCCAGTGCATAATGAATAAACAGAACTAACTGTAACATGATCATATGCTATCACTAATACCATATACTATTCGTAAACTATGCAGCTGATGTAATCCATGTTCACTGCTGCCCCTTCGTCATTGTGTTGGTTATTCACTTACAGCTTACCTTTACAATTTCCTTTCTCGTCTGCGAGAGGGTCTCCAAAGTAGTTGGGCAGGCAATTGTCACAGGAGAAGCCTGCGGTGTTGTAGATACACTTCCTGCATTCTCCAGTGGTCCTGAGGAAGAACAATAGAAATATGTAGGATAATATGTGAACACTAAAGATCCAAACATACATTGAGAAAAACATCACATTCTTACAGATTAATTAAAATATTCCAAAGTGTTGAATCTGCACAGAAACTGTGAAAATGCTTTTAGATAATAAAAATGCGTGACAACTGTGATGGGCTGGGCCTCAATAATTGTGGTTTATTTCTATGAACATTCTTCTCTTACCTCTGATGAACATAGGGCAGTCATCAGTGACTGGCATAAGTATGGTACATCAAACAGGTAAATCAGCTATTCCAGGAAAAGTGTGAGTTGGTTAACCAGCTAACCAGGAAGTGGGCATGAGTGGGTTAAACGATTGCCGAGAAATTACTCAAAAATTACTCAACTCAAATACTATTAACAGCTA
The DNA here is from genome assembly GCF_020536995.1 of Dreissena polymorpha. NCBI lineage: Eukaryota > Metazoa > Mollusca > Bivalvia > Myida > Dreissenidae > Dreissena > Dreissena polymorpha. The sequence continues at coordinate 63,664,713 of NC_068361.1, forward strand.
AACAAAACAACCAAAGGGAGCCTGAGACATCAAATGTAGAAATAAGCGCCACATGTTTGAGCCTGTACCTGTTACAGTTACCGATGGCGTTGGGGTCGATGTTGGTGTTGCAGTCACACTCCATGCAAGGTCGCTCTGTTCCAAACCAGCCCTTCGGGTCCCCGAAATATCCGTCCAGACAAATGTCACATAGATTGCCTGTAACGTAGCGATTAATTAGTTAATACTAAAGTTCTGTTACAGTATTAGTAGCATGTAATTTTATAGCCTAAAATTTTAAATAACAAGACTATTGCCAAGCAATATATGTCCCCTACGAGCTCCATCATTGTCATATTTTTTTATAGATTTGTTGCCATAGCAACCAGAATTAATGTCGTGGGAACAAAATGAAATGGCGTGCATAATGTCCATATTGCGATCTATCCATGTTTCAAGTTTCATGAAAAAATATGAAGAACTTTTAAAGTTATCGCAGGATCCAGAAGTGTGGAAGACTCACAGACTGACGGACACACAGAGAGCAAATCATAAGTCCCCTCCGTTGAAATTGGTAGGGGACAAAAATATCTTTCATATTTCTTTCTTAACAGTATTATACTGATAATTAATACTATGAAAAGAAATGAAATACATTTCATGCATGAATATTTATTTCCCTTATTGTAATTTACAAATTGTGCACCTTTGAACAAAATTCATAAGCAGTGATCCATATCTTTAAATCTGCAAGGCAAGGGAAAACTCTCACCTCCATATCCCTCCTGGCAGTCTGTACACACAACCTCCCCACCAGACAGCTGTACACATGGGCCCTGTCCTGGGCACGGACAGGGCTTGCAGTCGTCTGGCATCCCTTTCCTGGCGTCACCATAGTAACCCTCGGCACAGAGCTGGCACTGGTCCCCCTCTGTGTTGTGGTTGCAGATACAGCGACCTGCAAGGAACCACAGATGAAATTGTAAAAATACTAGAGCTTTGTAACAGACGTGAAAAATACTCCCACATGCCGCATTGACACATAATATTTTGCATGTCGTCTCACAAAAAACAGCAGACACCATGCTCAATTTTTAAAACGCACAAAGTGACCCCTTGACCTAGTTTTGACCCAGAAAGGCCCATGTTCTAACTTGGCCTTAAGATCATCTCCATAAAACTTCTGACCAAGTTTGGTGAAGATCTAAGATCATGCACTACGATATTCCGTGACCTAGTTTTTGACCCGGCATGACCCATATTCAAACTTGACCTAGACATCATCTAGATACAACTTCTGAATAATTTTGGTGAAGATTGGATAAAAACTACTAGAATTATAGAGCGGACAACATGGTGAGGTTTAAAACACACTAAGTGACCCCGTGACCTTGTTCGAACTTGACCTACACATCATCTAGATACAACTTCTGACCAAGTGTGGCGAAGATCGGATTTAAACTACTTGAAATAGAGAGCGGACACCATGCTTAATGTGTAAAACGTACTAAGTGAACCTGTGACCTAGTTTTTTCTCTGGCATGACCCATGTTCGAACTTGGCCTTCCGATCATCTAGATAAAACTTCTGACCAAGTTTGGTGAAGACAGGATGAAAACTACTTGAAAAAGAGAGAGGACACCATGCTGAATGTTAAAAAACGCACTAAGTGACCCCGTGACCTAGTTTTTGACCCGGCAAGGCCCATGTTCCAACTATGCCTTAAGATCATCTAGATACAACTTCTGACCAAGTTTGGTGAAGATCGAATGTAAAATACTTTAAATAGAGAGCGGACTACATGCTGAATGTTTAAAACGCACTAAGTGACCCTGTGACCTAGTTTTTGACCCGACACGCCCATGTTCAAACTTGGCCTAGACATCATGTAGATACAACTTCTGACCAAGTTTGGTGAAGATCGGATGAAAACTACTTGAAATAGAGAGTGGACACTTAAAACGGACCGACTGACAAACCAACAGAACAAGCTCACTCCTATATACCCTTTGTGGAGGTATAAAAAAACTGTAAAGCTAGAAAAATTTTACCCATTAGAATTTAATACAGTGAAACTCCAACAAACAAAACCTGAACACAAGTAAATCACTAAAAATAATTTACCCGATCTGGGGTCACACTGTTCACTGTGACCATTGCATTCACACGGCACGCAGCTGGCAAAGGGGCCGCCAAAAGCAGGATCACGCTTGTATCCCGGGGCACAGGACTCACAGAACTGACCGATATATCCCTCTGGACATGTGCAACTCTCCACCCACTTTGCTTCTGCTTCTCCGTTGAAACCGCGCCGGGCAGTGTCCAGCTGAATGTCATCGATGAATCCAACACCTAAGGATGAGAGAATGGAGTTCACATGTACAAGAGTGATAACAAGGTTTTACTATAGCCATTAGGTCAAATTTTGACTAAGTATCATGATGATCGGACAATAAATAAGGCCTCGAAAGTGTTTACAAGGCATACGTTGACGACGTACCGCGCACAAAAGGCGATCACAAAAGCTCATCATGAGCATATTGTGAGGCTTCATTGAAGACTGTTGTACACGCTCAAACATTCAATCTACAAGTGTGACATTCACCTTGTGTTTGCATTAAAGGTTTTAAGTACATATTTACAAAAAACACACATTCAAAGTGAATAGGGAATATGAAGTGGGCACAACAATGGATGCTACCACTTTTGACCTAAAAGTGAGACTTTTGACCTTTTGTATGACTGACTCAAGACCTTTGCATATCATCTCAATACCATATACATGTGAGCTGAATGTCATGCAAATCCTTCCAATGCATACGAGTAGATAACAATTTGGAGACTGAAACCTTTTAACTTTAAAGTGTGACCTTGACCTTAAGCCAGAATGACTGACATGCCTTTTACATATCGCATCAATATCCTAACCATTTGTTTCATGAAAACCCGTCAAAAAGTATAACAGATATGAAATGAAAGTTCAAACTTTTTATCTTCACCTTGAACTGTTATAACTGACGTTGCCTCTGTACATTTATCAATGTGCAAAACAATTAAGACAAGTTTCATGAAACCCTCGACCCTTAAGGGATATAGGAAATATCAAGCAGACACAAAAGAGTAACAGAGAGACTAACAAAGGGTATCCCGGAAACCATAACCCTCTTCAACTTCATGGCGGGGCACTTAAAACAAGCAAATTCGTTGAATTGATATCCCCCGCAAATATGCTTCTGGACACAAAAGTGTTATATTTGACAATAAAAACAGCATTTTTTCAAGATACAAAGGGCCATAACTCCATTATTAACAGATGGTGTACAATGCCGTTATGCATGCATCATCCTCTAATTGATATACATACCCATACCAAGTTTCAATGAAATCCGCCAAAGCACTTCCAAGATATGGCTCTGGACACACAAAAAAAGCATTTTTTCAAGGTACAAAGGGCCATAACTCCGTTATTAACATATGGTGTACAATGCCCTTTGGCGTGCATCATTCTCTTATCCATATATATACTCATACAAAGTTTCAATAAAATCCGCCAAAGCACTTCCAAGATATGGCTAAACGGACGGACCGAAAGACGGACGGACAACGCCAAAACAAAATCCATCTGCCTTTGACGGGGGATAATAATATCTTGCAGGAAACAGCAAAATTAACATACATTTTCACGTACATGTACATTTTTAGCAAATATTTTTGCAGCATATGTAAATGACAAAATGAAAGTACCTTCGTTATTGTATGTTCCACGTATTTTAATAGCTGTGATGTTAGCCAGTATGGAGATGAAGGTCTCAGCAGTGAGTCTGGGATGCCACTGATATTCGGGAAGCTCGTTCAACCGGAACCTGAAGGTCTCCACCTGCAGTGATTTTGTTTGCTTTACATTTTACAGCCTGTCTTTTGGATTGGAGATAATAGAGGGATTTACCATTAAATTGGGAAAAATGAAACATTATTAACACGATTATAAATATCAGTATTAGAATTGATTTTAAGTGCATGTTTATCTGCATTTTTTAACTTATTTTATGAAATGCTACGGAATAATATGGCCGCATAATAAAGTCAATAAACCAGTTATTGGGTTCATTAAAAATACTTGCCATCTTTTCTAGAGAATTTTGGTCAGATTTTTAGGAAAAAATGTTATTTTTTGCCATTGGGAAACAGCCTGTAAGACACTGTAATTTTTGGAAAATGGGAAACCTAAGCACTGACCTGCAGACCAGGGGTGGGGTTCTTCTGGTAGTAGAATGGTATGGAGATCTGCTGGCCGGAACCCTCTATTATCAAGTCAATGATGGAAGGGGCTGCCTGCTCCTCCCCAATACGCAGTTTGAATGAGAGGAACTGGTTGTAGCTAAAACGCTGATCACCTAAGTAGCGCGCTGAAATAAAAACTGGGATTAATGCATGTGCGTAAATATGTCCTGACACAATTAACTAACACAATACACAAACTTCAGGCGCCAAATTTGAGTGACCTTAAAGAGATATTATGGGCATTTTTCACTGTTGAATTGAGCTGAAAAGAATTAACAGGTCAAACGATTAAGTTAAAATGTGGTTACTGACCAATTATCTAAACTCATCTTGCAACCAGTTGTTTAAAAAAATAATAATATTACATTCGATATTTTACATGACTGGTGAGTCCTTTAAGCCGAAATAATCCTTAAAACAAAATAGTGTCTTTGTGTCGTATGAACAAATCTGCACTAAAATTACATTTAGATGCACATCGTAAATCGAATCATTTGTCGTCAGTTGTCAAAACGAAAGTACGGTTGATATTCCAATGCATTATTTTTCTTTTTCCTGGATATTGTCTTGTTAAGTTGATGCTGCATTAACAAATATAAGTGTATATGAAGTGAAAACACAACAAATAAACAACGGTTGCGATAGACACCTATAAACTGTTAGATGCCCATAATATCACTTTAAGTAAGCAAAATTCTATAAAGGTATAGAAATTCGTCGGTATGAAATTTCGTGGTTAAATAAAAAACAACTAATTTGTTGACACGTAATTTCGTGGATTTCAAATTTTCGGGGAAGATTGACAGTCATAATAATTAAACTTTTCTTAGACAACCAGAGAAATAACGAAGAATAATCTGATAGTGTGTGTTGACAGCAAGGCTTGTGATTAATGTGCACTGAAGCATGAAAGTGTTGCCAATAATTGTCGATAAGAGCGAATAAGCGGCGATCTTGTGGGTCCCCGCTGGCTAATTACCATCAATGTTGTTTTGACAATATTTGCAATTCTCTGCTCAATCGGTCCTCTAGTAGTGACAATTGAGTAATAAGGTCCCAAAATACAGGTGTGAAAACCGTTATGTCTCTTTTAACTTTAATTGGCACTAATTGACATATGTGATAAATCTGCAAACTGTTAATTTGACGACGTCACGTATAAGAACAATCGTTGATGTACAGTTTAAATTCCATGCTTGATTTAAAAAGTAATATTACTCAAACACTTATCAAGAAAACAACATATTGTATTACCTAGCATATCTCAATCAAATATCTCAGATAACCGAAAACAATAGAGAATATCGGCAATGACATTCGGAAAGGACCGATTTCGGATTAAAAATGTAAAAATAATCGTTGGTACTTGAATTTGTGGTTCAGCGGAACAACGAAATCCACGAAAATTCGTACCACACGAAATTTAATGGTTTAACTGTAGTTGGTGAATGCAATAAAGTTGTACTTATATGATGACAATTTGTGCCAGATTCTTTCACAAAATACATGACAATATTATGGGATAGACAAGGACACATATTTTTACTATTAACATTAAACACTTGACATTGAAGTGACACCAACCTGGTGCAGAGAAGTAAACCATGGGGTTGTTATTGGGAGCTGAGATACCCAGGTTCTGAAGGATGCCGTTGTACTGCGTCTCAATGGGGTTGTTGCCCCTGTCTAGGCCTGTCCAGCCCTGCTTGCCTGGAAAATAAAGCAAATTTAAAGATGAGCATAGAAATCCGTCTCGTTTTGGATTTTAAAAAGGGCTTTATGCTTGTGTATGTGCTTTAAGTGTTATCCAAGATTAGCCTGTACAAAGCAGCCTGAACAAATGAAGTAGATCTATATTCTACACAAAAATCCAGTTCAGGCAAATAATGTCGTCCCTGATTAGGTTGTGCAGACTAAACAAGCTAATCTGGGACAACACTTTGTGCACTGACCATTAAGATCATTGGTCCCAGAACAAGGCTCATATTAAGGCACTCATTTCATTAGTTCTGATAACAAAATGCCTTGCTGGAAAGTTCGCATTTTGAACACTTAAATAAAAATCTCCGAAATCGTAGTTAAAATGAAAATAAAGAGTCCCCCCTTATTGCTTCTGAAAATCAATACTGCTGTTCATCTTATGTATCATGATTACAGGTATCTACTTAAAAACACGGGAATCCTCCGAATTCATATCAAACAGCTCGTGTGTACCTGTTTCAAAGTCAGTGATAATGGACCGCGGTGAGTATCCAGTGGCAACCGTGCAGATGGAAGAGTGCCCGTAGCAGAAACATGACACGCAGCCGTACGGGTTGGCACCATCCAGACCAAAGTAACCTGGCTTGCACCTGAATATAGAACAGATATCAACATAGTGCATTGTAGCCTACAAACATTTTATAAATACAAACAAGAAACCGTCAGAGACGGGTGATGCTCCCCAAAGGCTTTTTTGTCACAATATTGCACTATATATTCAGATAAAAGGAAACGTCTTGAGGGGCATAACTTTGGACAAAATAATACGATAGATGGTTTAGCAACTTAAAATTTCAAAGGGCCATAACTCTCTAAATAAATAAATCATCTAACCAGAACCCACACATAACATGCGCATCTCCTCAAGGTAGTTAAGCTTCCCATAAAGCTTCATTGAATTCCAGCCAGTTGTTGGGGAGAAATAGCCCGGACAAGAATTGCACTATATATACAGTTTATAGAAGATTTCAAAGGGCCATAACTCTGTGAAAAATCATCCGACCATAACCGGCTGATAATATGCACATCTCCTGTTGGTAGTGAAGCTTCCCATGAAGTTTCATTGAATTCCCTTAATAAGTTGCTGAGAAATAGCTCGGAAAAAAATTGCACTATATGTACAATGGAAAATTTCAAAGGGCCATAAATCTGTGAAGTCATCCGACAAGAACAGGCTGATAATATGCACATCTCCTCTTGGGAGTGAAGCTTCCCATACAGTTTCATTGAATTCCGGTCATCAGTTGCTGAGAAGTAGCCCGGACACGAATTGCACTATATGTACAGTTAATGGAAAATTTCAAAGGGCCATAACTCTGTGAAAAATAATCCGACCAGAACCCGCTGATTATTGGCACATCTCCTCTTGGTAGTGAAGCTTCCCATAAAGTTTCATTGAATTCCGGTCATTAGTTGCTGAGAAATAGCCAGACAAAAATTGTGCACGAACGGACAGACGAAGCGGCGACTATATGCTCCCCCAAAAATTTATTTTGGGGGAGCATAAAAAGTAATATTTACTCAGGGACAAAATGACAATCAAGCTTGCTTACCCTGTGTTGAAATACCTTACATGATAATATAAATATTTATTTCAGCAGAGTTTATATAAAATAAATTGAGGTTAAAACAATACTCATAACAGGTAGACATTTTATTCAACTAACAAAGATGGCTCTTTCCGTAATAATCTATAATAGTAATAACTATATTAGATAGACTTCATTAAAAATAATTGCATTATAGGCTACTATTCTCTATATCACATTCTAAGAATTTAATTTAAGACAATAAAGTATAATGACTATAAGACATTTTGCTTCGTATTTTTCAATAACTTGATATACGAAGGGGTCAAAATTAATTAAGGATATAATCAGACTCTTTAATCTCGTATATATTTGGTGCAATTTCAATTTGTCTTATATAGGGAGAGAAAAAGAGAGAGAAAATAGCTATAGGCTATAAAGGAATTATTATACCGACCTGTCACAGTTCTGTCCCTCTACGAAGTCCTTGCACACACACGCCCCTGTCTGAGAGTTGCACTGAGGCTTGTTGTCACGACTACCATCTGCTACACAACCACACGGTCTGAAAACAACAGAAATGAGACAGTATGTCAACAATACTGGTTCCTTCCATCGTGGCATCATACAGTTATGATCAGGGGTGTGATGGAAGCAACACTTAGGGAAAGGACAAATCTTTGTTGAGTTTACCGAATTTGTACAGTCCTGTCAAGCTAAATTTCAATACAACTTCAAATTCAAAAGATTGAAAACAAAGAAACCTATAAGGAAAAACTAAGTGTTCCTTTTGGTAAAATATCTAACAACTTTAAATAATTTTAACACTGTTTTAATTAAGAAGATATTTTTCACATGATCATACTTATAGTACAATTCATTTGGCTTTATGTATTTCTTTTATGAAGAAAATTACTTAAATTGTAAATGAAAATTTGACCCTTATGTAATGTATATAAGACTTTCTTTAGCTAAAAACAAGAGCTGTCACCATAGGATGACTTATGCCCCCTATAAACGCTTGATAGAAGTTATGAGCTTTTTTGAAACCTAAACGCAGATTTCAAAACCTAAACGCGGACCCTAAGTTCAAGGCCAAGGTCACAGGGGTCAAAATTTGTGTGCGTTTGGAAAGGCCTTGTCCATATACACATGCATGCCAAATAGGAAATTGCTATCTGTAGCGACATAGAAGTTATGAGCATTTTTCGAAACCTAATCGCAAAGTGTGACGGACAGACAAACGGACGGACAGTTCGATCACTATATGCCCTCCTTCGGAGGCATAAAAACTATGTACCTGCATCCATATATGCTAAAGTCATAATAATTTTCCTGGCATCGGTCACACATCTTGCCAGTGACACCGGGCTTGCATTGACACTGACCCGAATCATCACACTGAAGATTCTCCGAACCTGGCAAGAAAAACAGCCATTCCTACCTATTGTTAAACAATACATTATTGAATCTTACACAATCGTTAAAATATTTCAACTTAAAGCTGCAAATCTGTCATACAAATCAAAGCTTGCATGTTTTGCTCTTGGGCTCAACCTAATACAAGTACAGAATATTTTTCAATCAATGGAAACCCTTTTTATTTTTACCTGCTCAGAAGCCAAGTGAAAATCGCTTTTAAGCTACCAGCATAAAACTAGAACAGCCTATGAGTAACTCGCAGTCTATTAAGGCTTTATGCTGTATGCTGATAATCAGTTTCGTAGGTTTGGAAATGAGACGTTTAAAACTTGAATCTAGTAAAAAAAGTATTTAATTTAATTGATTGTCTATGGAGCTACAGACTTGTCAAAATGTGTATTTAAGCGTTGAAGGGTTAACCGCGAACACTTCTTACCAGTAGGATCGCAGTTACAGGCCGTACACCGATTGGTATCAGCTTTGATGTAGTGATTGGGCAGACACTGCTCACAGTTTACACCCCCTCGGTTGTCTCGGCAGTTTGTGCAGTGACCCCCGTGACCTGTGTTGCGGTACAGCTCCGCGTCAAAGTAGCACTCATTACTCATGCCGTTACAGTCGCAGGCTGAAACAAAGTTACAATTGTTACTCACGCTGTTACTGTCAAAGGCTGAAATAAAGTAACTCTCGTTATTCATGCCATTACAGTTGCAGGCTGAAACAAAGAAGAACTTGTTACTGATGTCGTTACAGTGGCAGGTTGAAACAAAGTAGCACTCATTACTAATGCTGTTAATATCACAATCTGAAACAAAGTAGAACTTGTAACTCATGCTGTTACATTTGCATACTGAAACAAAGCAGCATTCGTTACTGTCGCAGGCTGAAACAAAGTAACACTTGTTACTTATGCCATTTAAGTTGCAGGCTGAAACAAATGTAGCATTTGTTACTGATGCCATTCATGTTGCAGATTGAATCAAAGTAGCACTTGTAACTCTTGCCATTACAGTCGCAGGTTGAAACAAAGTAACACTCAAAACTAGGGATGCAAAAGGTTAACCAGTTAACCTACCGAAACGACCAGTTAACCTGTTAAATTTTCGGATTAAGATTAACCTAAAAAAAATAATTTAAGTATGCTTTTTTCTTGGAATTTTTTCTCTCTCTTTTTCATAATACAATTCGTACGATTTTACGTTTTGCAGGCTTTAACTAAAGTAACACTCGTTACTCATGCCATTACAGTCGCAGGCTGTAACCAAAGAAGCAAACATTACTCATGCTGTAACAGTCGCAAACAGGGATTCACAGAAACTTGAAAACATATCTCCATCATAAAAATCAAAATATTCTTATTAAACCATGAATCACCATGGAATTTCAATTACATGTAAATACAAAATATTATCTTTTCTCCGAGGACTTGTATTATTGAAGGCAGTAAACAAGAGCTGTGTTTGTGAAACACAATGCCCTCTTCTGCGCCGCTTTGAAGCCATATAATTGACCTTTGACCTTGAAGGATGACCTTGACCTTTAACCACTAAAAATGTGATAGACAGGCAGACAGACATACAGACAGACAGACAGACAGACAGACAGACAGACAGACAGACCAAAAACAATAAACCCCCGTTCATTCCATCAGGGGGGATAAAAAAACATCTAGACCAAGGCTATTGTCAAGCAATATGGTCCCCTATCAGCTCCACCATAGTCAGAAATTCCACCATTTCCAGATTATTATTTTTTGGTTGCCATAGCAACCACAATTTTTGACGTAGAAACAAAATGAAATGACGTGCATAATGTCTATGTTGCCATCTATCCATGTTGCAAGTTTCATGAAAAAATATTAAGAACTTTTAAAGTTATTGCAGAATCCAGAAAAGTGTGACTGACAGACAGACAGACTCACAGAAGCACAAAGCGCAAACCATAAGTCCCCTCCGGTGAAACCGGTAGGGGACAACAATGTGCATTATTTGTATGCAGAATAAAGAAGGCGTTCCAGCATTTTTAAATTTGTAATGTGTTCATCATAGTTACCCCGCTTGTATCAAAATCAAATCTATTTTTAGTTGTGGCGACCTTGACCGTGGAGATATCGACGTAAATCTGTCGCGCGACACACCGTCCAATGATGGTGAACAAATGTGCCAAATTATTTTAAAATCTGACAATAAATGACATACTTATTGCCCCGACAAGCTCATTTATGGCCATTTTTGACCTTTGAACTCAAAGTTTGACCTTGACCTAGGAGATATCAACGTAACTCTTTCGCGGGACACTCCGCCAATAATGGTGAACAAATGTGCCAAATGATTTTAAAATTTTACAATGAACAACATAGTTATGACCCGGACAAGCTCAATTATGGCCATTTTTGACCTTTGTACTTAAGTGTGACCTTGACCTTGGAGATATCAACGTAATTCTTTCGCGCGACACTGTCCAATTATGGTGAGTAAATGTGCCAAATGATTTTAAAATCTCGCAATGAATGACATAGTTATTGCCCGGACAAGCTCATTTATGGCCATTTTTTATCTTTGAACTCAAATTGTGACCTTGACCTTAAAGATATTGACGTAATTCTTTCGCGTGACATACCGTCCAATGATGGGGAACAAATTTGCCAAATTATTTTAAAATCTCACGATAAATGATAAAGTTATGGCCCGGACATGCATTTGACCTTTCTTTGAACTCGGAGTGTGACCTTGACCTTGGAGATATCGACGAAATTCTTTCGTGCGACACACCGTCCAATGATGGTGAACAAATTTGCCAAATAATTTTTAAATCTCACAATAAATGATAAAAGTTATGGCCCGGGCATGCCAGTGCTCCAGCTAGGATTAAAAAAGGGCAGGGTGGCTTTTTTGCCAAAAGGGCACTTTCGACGCGTTGAATTTTGTCAAAAGGGCACTTTCGAGTGCGCGGGCTTTTCTGGAATGCTTCCACATGCATTTTAATTTTTATGTTATTAATAATTGCTAGAATATATTATTCCCATTATTATTAAACCATTTAAATATAATGTCTACAATGAGAAATAAATAAGTTACTTGTATAATAATAAGAGATTTATCAATTATCATATGTAAACAAAAAAAAATTTTTTTAGGGGGGCAGGGAGGAGGTTTGGGAGGGCAGGGCGGAGGTTCAGGAGGGCAGGGCGGAGGTTCCGGAGGGCAGGGCGGGGCGCCCTCAAATTTAGGCCTAGCTGGAGCACTGCATGCATTTGACCTTTGAACTCCAAGTGTGATCTTGACCTTTGAGATATTGACGTACTTCTTTCACACGACACACCGTGCCATGATGGTGAACAAATGTACCAAGTTATTTTAAAATCTAACGATAAATGACATAGTTAAGGTCCGGACAAACTTTAGGTTTAAAACACACTAAGTGACCCCGTGACCTAGTTTTTGACAAGGCATGACCCATATTAAAACTTGACCTATACATCATCTAGATACAACTTGTGACAGACAGACAGACAAAGTGACTCCTATATAGCCCCCATAACCAGTAATGGGGATATAAAAATGCATCGATCTAATGATGGAATGCTCCATTTGGCGAAACACCATTAATATGTTTTAGTTTTAAAGCGTGTTCACTTCATAACAATAAACACATACATATACACCTTTTAGTATTGGATTAGGCTCTGAATTGGAAGGGATCCATGTCTTAAAGGAGTTTCATCAGTTAGGCATAGTCTTTCACCTTGAAAAATGACCTTGATCTTTTACACCTCAAAATGTGCAGCTCCATGAGATACACATGCATGCCAAATATCAAGTTGCTATCTTCAATATTGCAAGTTATGGCCAATGTTAAAGTTTTCGGACAGACGCATAGACTGACTGACCAGACGGACTGACGGACAGTTCAACTGCTATATGCCACCCTACCAGGGGCATTCAATTGGTCTCTGTCTGACAGAATAACACATGACCACAACAAACAAGAGGGCCATGATGGCCCTGAATCGCTCACCTGACTAACCTTGCTTCATAAACTTAAATTTTATTAGACCCATATACAATCCCAAGCCAAATTTCATTAATTAATACATTCTGACAAAATTTCATTAAGACGTGATGAAAACTGTGACCTCTTTCATCTACACAAGGTTTTACTAGAATTGGCCCGGTGACTTAATTTTTGACCCCAGATGACCCATATACGATCCAAAATCAGATATTATCAAGATAAACATTCTGACCATATTTCATTAATATCATATGAAAACTATGACCTCTATTGTCTTCACAAAGTTTTTCTATGATTTGACCTGGTGACCTAGTTTTTGACCCCAGATGACCCTAATACAATCCCAACCCAGATTTCATCAAGATTAATATTCTGGTCAAATTTCATAAAGATTTAATGACTGTGACCTCTACTGTCTACAAAAGTTTTTTTAAATCTGACCTAGTTTTTGACCCTAGATGACCCAAATTCAATCCCAACCCAGATTTTAACAAGACAAACATTCTGACTCTATTTCATTAAGGTCTGATGAAAACTATGACCTCTATAGTCTACACAAGGTTTTTCTATTATTTGACCTAGTACCTAGTTGCTGACCCCAGATGACCCAAAAACAATCCAAACAGGGCTCCCCTGGCCCAAAAATTTCTGTAGCCAACTTTTTAGCCAAATGGAATTTTGTGTAGCCAAATTTAAGAAACTGTAGCCAAAGTTTTAGCAAAGCATTTGCAGGGGTCAAAGTTGGATATTTTGAAAATCCTGAACTTTAAGCTGCGGGCCAGGGGGCCGCAGGGCCCTCAGTGGGTCCAGGGGACAAGGGGGCCGGAGGCCCCCGGAAGCTCCTGGATTCGACGCATTAAAAAGGTGCCTGTACCTGTTCTGGTGATTCTATTTTCTTAAAAAAAACAACATACACATATATTTGAAAATCTTCATGTATTTTATAAGGAACACACAAAAGTTAGTCAAAAGGCAATTCATTCACATGCACCCACTGTCTGGCATGGACTCGACTGCAGGTGTTGCTTTTGAAGAACCCGGTCAAACCTGTAACAGTCGTTACAAATTATTATATTTTTCACACATACTTTAAAAAGTCAATAATACATGTTTAATAAATGCAGAATCAAATGTTTGTCACCATTTATATTCACAGAATCATGCTTCCAGAAGCCTCCACATTCACCTAAGAAAATTGGGTATGGTGGCTTCTGCTCAACAGTTAAAATTGAAAATTTCAGCATGGGTTCCCCTAGTTTTTATCCCAATTGTTTTGTTTGAATGCTAAATAATTGTATCCCGGTGTGACCCAAATTCGACGATGTAATGGTTACATGAAGCAATATTTAGCAAATAATTAAAGAAATAATGAAATGTTAAATAGCACAAAATAATAATTTTAAACTCGGCTGTATTACTTTGAAATGATTCCAAGACAATAATCATCCATTTAATCGATAAAAATAGAACATCCTCGAATTTGGGTTACGGTAGGTTGCCCATATTTGTTTAACAAAAAGTAAAAAAAAACATTTCTTGCTGCTGGGCTCATATGTTGGGGACAATAAAACATTTTATTTAACTAAAAAAGACCTGTCCCAGTCAGCAAAAATGGCGTATTTGATCGTATTTTCAATTACTGTTAAAATTCTTTTCCTGTTTTATGCTTTATTCAAAGGTCAAAATATTTTAAAAGCTCACAATCAATGAATCAAACGTCATTAATAAAAAAAATTGGCAAATTTGCTAGATCTATCTTGCCGATTTTTTATGCAAAAAAAACTAAACAATAAACTTTAGCAACAGAAAATACGACCAAATTCGGGGTGTTAGTTTAAAAAAAATAAAATCCCTACCTGGTTGGTCTTGATGGTTCTTATATTCTTTATGTGATTAGGGTCCTCTGCGTGGAGACAAAATGCCTTCTTCCCACAAGACTGATAATTTAGGGTTTCCTTACAAACTTCTCAAATCGCTTTTCCACAAGCTTCCACTTTTCTCAACCAGTTCACTCCCCGCCTGTAGACTACAGCGTAGTCTTTCTCGTGTAACCATTCCCAGCGCCACTTATTTTATGCACCTTCAAGATCTTTCACCTTATATCCAACAGGCAAGTATCTCGTTGCCATTTTTGTCAACTTGAGTCTAAACACAGCTTCCCATTCGGCATTAAATATATGCAAAAAGTACTCAAATTGATTTAAATCGGCAGCAATCTTTAATCTTTAATCAGATGTAATTGTTAATTTAAGCTGCTACGATGTACAATTTGTTTTCACATCAGTAATTTGTCTCGATGACCGGTGTGTATGCCGACTGCGTATCAATTTTTCAGCTCAATAACACGGCGATGTATTGAAGCACAGTCTACAGCTGAAAGCGGTTAATATCTGGGACTGCATGTCAGGAAAAAAATCAATACCGATATTTCACATTGTTCAATAATTAAGCAACGATTAATAACACTTATCCTTTATGGATTTTCATGAAATAAAAACCATAATAAAGAAAATTTTATTCTCTTTAATCTGATTTTTAAATTATTATAATACACTTAGTGAAAAACAATTAATTATGCTGTTAAAGGTTTTTCTATTATTTGACCTTGTGACCTAGTTTTTGACCACAGATGACCCATATACAATTCCAACCCAGATTTCATCAAGACAAACATTCTGACCAAATTTCATAAAGATTGGATGTAAAATGTAACCTCTATTGTCTACACAAGGTTTTTCTATTATTTGACCTAGTGATCTAGTTTTTGACCCCAGATGACCCAAATACAATCCCAACCCAGATTTCTTCAAGATAAACATTCTGACCAAATTTCATACAGATTGCATGAAAAATGTGGAAGATTTTTGAAAGTTTTCACAAAATAGGCAAAAACGAATAAACATGCAAAGTTCAACGAGCTCCTGCGGCCATGTTTTTTGACGAATCAAATTTCTTTGAACAACTTTTTCAGGGGAGCCTTCAAAGGTCATCCCTGTGAAATTTTTTGAAAATCTGATGAGGGGTTTCTGACAAGAAGATTTTTTAAGGTTTTTACCATATATGGTCATGGCGGCCATCTTGGTTATGTGATCAAATTTTTTTTAACAATTCTTTTGTCCCATGACCTAGGGATGCTCCACATGAAATTTAGTTGAAATTGGCTCAATGGTTTAGTAGAAGAAGATGTTTACAAATTGTTTACAGACAGACAGACAGACAGACAGACGGACGGACGCCGGACGGTGAGTGATCACAATAGCTCACCCCGAGCTATCGCTCAGGTGAGCTAAAAACGTGCCATCATTTGTATAAAACAATGTGTCTTTGCAACATCTGAAAAGCAGAGAATTTTTGTTTATTTTAAAGATGCTATTTGGTCATATTCCTATGGGCAATTTTATATTTTCCCCAAATTTTCATCTCCACAGCCATTCAGGCATGCATCAGTGGAGTTAACTTACGTAGACACTCCATTGCATCATTTTCTGTGGCCCTGGCCCAAGGTCGGTCGTTGTAGAATGGTTTACAGATGTTGCAGTCTGGCCCTGTGGTGTTGTGCTGACATTCACACACAAGTTCACGGTTTGGCCCGATCTCGCACTTGTTGGCGTGTCCATTACACTTGCACCTGCAGATAGGACAGCAGTCATTAACCCTGTGCATGCTGGGAAGTTTGTCTTCTGCTAAAATGTTGTCTGCTGAATTTTTTTAATTAGCATTTTCCTTTTTTTTGTCAAAGAATACTATCAGAATAGCAAACAGTTTGGATCCTGATGAGACACCACATTCTGTGGCGTCTCATCTGGATCCAAACTGTTTGCAAAGGCCTTCTAAATTCGGTTCCAGCACTGAAAGAGTTAAAACAAGTGAAAGAAAATCCTTCATTAGGATCAGATTGTAGTTCCTATATAAATAAAATCAAATTAAACTAAATTAATATTTTTTTCTAACTAGATTCAGGTGGTTATTTCTTTATTTCTAACTCTTAGACACTGATGAGCAGCATAAAGCAAATAAAAATTAAACAGACTTCAAGTTGCATTTATCCATTTTCACTTTGCTTTTGATCTGGAAAGGGATGATCAGCAACTAACCTAGCTCCGACTGCCAGGTCATCGATGGCGTAGAAGTAGGAGCGCAGTACCCGGGGGTCACCAAAGATCTCATCACCGAATGTGTTCATGCGGGTCAGCATGATACGAATGTCCGTAGCCGTGACCCATTCCTGAAATACATAATAACATTTGTGCCACGTAATGCAAAAATGGTTCTAATGCCATATCTGGCCAGCGTGGCTCCATACAAGCCCGCGTATCTGCGCAGTCTGGTCAGGGGCTACCCTGTCCCCTAATGAGACAGTGAATCACGAATAGCAGACAGGGTAGCTCCTGACCGCATTGCAAGAAAATGCAGGCTGGTCTGGGGCTACTTTGGTTACATAATTATGGTAATACGGCTCATTTTTGGATGATGCTGCTCATATTTTTTGTTAAACATAATTTTGTGCAGAATGAATGCAAGGCAATGTGAAACTGAGCGGTAGAATCAGGAATAAACAGGATTTGTTATATAAAAAAATAAATTATTGGTGAATCAAATAAAGATGTTCTCATTGAATTCCTTAATGTTTGTGAGTGTAAAATAAATTCTCCCTTGCAAGGATTGGCTTATGACTGCTGATAATTATTATTTTTTAAACAATTCCAACAATCGTTTCAATATGATGAAAATTGAAGAGCTGAAGAGCTTTACCGCTTAGATACATATTTTGACCCATTTGCGGTCCCTTAAAACTTTAAAATAATAAAAGACTTTTCTTACTATATTGAAATTCAAGTTTTAAAGGCTTCATTTCCAACCCTTAGTTACTGATGAGCAGCAAACAGCATAAAACCTGAACAGACTGTTAGTTACTTGCAGGCTGTTCAGGTTTTATGCTGGTTGCAAAAGCCATTTTCATTTGCTTCTTAAATTGCCTTGCCACTGATTGCAATCATCTTTAAACCAAAGTTACACAAATGTACTCTAGTTCAGAGCTCCAGATAAGGTTTTGTGAAATTCTTAACGTTACTACCAGATCTTCAAAAATATTTCTTAACTCTGATTTTTTTTTCTTAAAGTTACTACTAAGTTTTGGAAAATAATTCAAAACTTTTCTAAATGACCTAAAAATAAATAATAATGGGTATTTTCATGCAAAAAATCAAAATAAACTTACTAGCAACTTAATTAAAACGAGTTCAACAGTGTCTATTCAGTATTATACAATTTTATTTTTCAAATACCTTCATATGCGCAAACTGTGCTTAGATTGCATGCCTTCGATGAATTTTTATATATTTCACAATTAAAACGGGTCTCCCCTTCAATCTTTTCAACGATTGGCCACGGGCATTGTCCCTTCCACTCGTTCAATGTTTTTTGTCTAAGTTTGGACCCATTGTGTTGCGTTTTTTTAGCTTTTCCGACTGTTTCGGCAACTGAACATACAACATCGTATAAGATCTTTTCTATAATGTCTTTCTTAACATTCAACTTCGGCTCACTTTGCGTACAATATGTTAAAAGCGTGTTTTTGCACGCTTTGCAGTTTTTTAGGACGCTCTCTGGGCACAGCCATTGTTTTTTGACAGATAGACTGTACACGCCGCTTTTATTAGAAAAATGCGCTTTGTTAAACAAACCCGATAACCATTTTATATAAGCACCGAAAAGATCTTTAATACGCGAAAAGAGCTCATTAAAAATAGATACGAACTGATGTAAAAATAATATTCGTAACTTGATTTTGTAATTCTTAATGGTACGACAAGATTTTAAAATAAAGACGTAACGGACTTGAAAATAATTCGTAATTACGAAAACACGAACCTTATCTGGTACTCTGCTAATTGTATACAGAGTTATGATTATATTAATTACCATACTACATGAACATGTATCCAATTAATTGAAAACTTCCATTAGGGTGAAACTATGGCTCTCAAATCGTAGCTTATTTTTACAGCCTGTATGACTGTCCCAAAAATTACATTTAGTTCAATAAAAATCTCTCTGTATTTTGGATGTAATCATATTGCTAGGAAAGTCAATGACAAGTCACTTCAAACCCGTACAACTTTCTTTGTGAAATTATAAAAACTACCATAAACACTAATATACTTCCAATATTCAAGAACAGTTCAGTAATAAATATGAGGCATGTATACTACACAGTTCATTTATCAAAGGTTAGGGTATAGTGTATGAAATGTTATTTATATGACTCACACATGCAAGATCATAACTTTAACTCTTTATAACTTCGATATGTATTTCACGAATTTGTAGTCCATTAGAAAGATATATTTAATTTGAGACCTTTCTTACAAGATTCAAATTGTTAAGGCTTCATTTCCCACCCTTAGATACTGATGAGCAGCAAACAGCATATAAAACCTTAAACGTTAAATCAATTCAAAGTTATCCTCAAATTTGGTTCATGCACATCATTTTTTCCATATTTGAAGATATGGGCCCCTTCTTCAAAGTCATTTTACAACCACTCAATTCTTATTCCAGCACTTATCTAATTATTTAGAAGATATGCTTGTTGTCATTTTTTAACAATACTTTTTTTTTTTAAATATTTCTATTGTGGTTTATGTACTAACTTTTTTTATGGATATACAATAGGTCAAATTAACTGGACACCAAACACTTCAAGGAAGTATTCAGGTTTAATCATGATCATCACTGATTTCTCTTAGTATTTGTGTCTTGTTCTGAGAAAATTGGGCTTAATGCATGTGCGTAAAGTGTCGTCCCAGATTAGCCTGTGCAGTCCGCACAGGCTAATCAGGGACGACACTTTCCGCTTTTATAACATTTTTAGTTTAAATTAAGTCTCTTTTAAGCAAAAAATCTGGTTTAGGCGGAAAGTGTCGTCCCGGATAAGCCTGTGCAGACTGCACAGGCTAATCTGGGACGACACTTTACACACATGCATTAAGCCGAGATTTCACAGAACAAGACACATTTTATCCAATATTTTGATGTAAACCTTCAAGCTCAAGTTCCTTAACAAAAAGCATTATTGACTAACTTGTGCAGTTGGAAAATGCAACAATTTCCATTTGATGCTCATAAAATACCATTTTTTGTTCGTTGGTGCCTTGGAAATATGACAATGTTGATTTTGAACATTGAAACTACAACATTTAACATTATTTTGTTTCTTAGAAAATGCAACGATTCCATTCAGTGCTAATAGCAAAAATAAACTTTTCATTCGGTGCTTACAAAATACAACAATTTCCATTTTAGTGTTTTAATTAAAAATTTAGAATGTATAACACCTAACTCATTCAACCTTAGGTGAACATGAAGCCCAGGATAGAACTTGATCAAGATTTGTTTATGGTGTATTTACTGCCCCTGCTGAACTTGAAAATAATTCATTGTATGCCAATGTCAGGAAAACCCAAGTACATCGGCACATCCAAGATGAAAAAACTAACTGCAGCTGTGCAACAGATACAGACAGATCTACATGTACATGAAGTGTTTAATCTGGTGAAGTGCCAACAACCTCCACACTTGATGATTTGTTACCCTCCCTACAAACTGACTATAGCTGAATACATTCATGAAATGGAATAGAACACTTGCCATTGTACTTAAGACAATGAATAAATAACTGAGGATATAAAATATGATACCATTAGATCCTAGCGAAAAGGTTACTAGAGACTGTAGCTAAGTGTACGCCATGGTATTGACTTTAATCACATACATGTAGCTGTACTTAACTGTTGAAACACTAATAGCTGAATAGAATTACCAGTATATTATGATGGGTTTGTTACACTACCAAGAAATTCCAAGTACATGTACATGTACAAGTTTTTTTTCAATATCACACAGATGTAATTTAATAGACATTATACAATCTACATTCAAAATTTAAACAAGGGACAAAATTGTCACAAAACCAGGTTTTCATTGTGAAAAAAAAATCTGATAAAGGGAGAAAACTCAAACTGAACTTTTGAAATGAACAAACAAAATTAACCCCCTTTGTAAGTTTGTTTTATAAAAAAAACTATTTTTAGTTGTGGCGACCTTGACATTGGCGATATTGACGTGATTCTTACGTGCGACACACCGTCCCATGATGGTGAACAAATGTGCCAAATGATTTTAAAATCTCACAATGAATGACATAGTTATGGCCAGGACAAGCTCATTTATGGCCATTTTTGACCTTTGAACTCAAAGTGTGACCTTGACCTTGGAGATATCGACGTAATTATTTCGCGCGACACACCGTCCAATGATGGTGAACAAATGTGCCAAATGATTTTAAAATCTGACAATAAACGACATAGTTATGGCCCGGACAAGCTTGTTCCGCCCGCCCGCCAGCCAGCCCGCCAGCCCACCCGCATTCGCCAATCTAATAACCAGTTTTTTCCTTCGGAAAACCTGGTTAAATATCATCGATACTAGTCTTCCAAATTTACATACATGTATTTTTTGAAGTTGTAAAACAGCCAATACAAACTAATACCTGTACAATTAACAAAATAAGGAATATTTGTCCACCGCATTATATAAAGTGACAAATATTATAAAAAGTGTTCTTGCAAATTTAGCAAAATATTTGGCTAATAAATTCATTTCTTTGCGCCAAAATTTAAATACCTACATGTACATGTACCAACACCAAAAAGTTTGCTTTTTTTTGTTAAATTAATTTTCTGCAAATTAACGATGCCTTTTTTTCCCCAATTTTTGTGAAGTGGCATGGCCCTTTGTTTTATAAAACAAATGAGTCGCTAACTTTTAACAAGAGGCCCATGAGGGCCTGAATCGCTCTACTGGCTGGAATCAGAAGGGCTTGAGCCCTTGATAGTATGAACAATCTGAGTAAGTTTTAAACAAACAGACCCAAAATGGAAATTTCATCGCATAAACAAGAAACGTAAAATTTAAACTTCAAATGGCTCATTTTCAACAATAAGTTGGACAAATTTTCTTCACTCTCAATGGGGTTCTTTGAAGTTTCAAAAGGATAGAATAAACAAGAGAAAGTCTAACGCACACACACACACACACACAGACGGACACCATGCCATCCCATAAGCTCTTCTGGCCTATGGCCAGTAGAGCTAAAAATTGTAAAAAAAAGTTGCTAACTGATAAATATTGAGAAAAATCAGTTGCAGTTTTAAAATTGTGAAAATTTGAGTCGCCAATATCTTCAAATATTTGTGAAAAACAGCTATTCTCTAAGGAGAAAAAGTCCTGTTACCAATATTTCAGTTATATCACAGCAGTAAATTAACTTTCTCCCACTTTTCATGGGCAAGCTGGCATGCTCTTAGTGCACATACTTATGCCACTAACTAAGAATATCCCCACTTGAATCTGAGGGAGAGGGAAAATGGCTGGAGAAATAACTCTTGACCAATCCCTCCACAAGCTATGTCACCGGTCCACAAATCAAACTTGTGATCCTCAGATTGGTAGTAAAGTGTTCTACCAGCACAGCTAAATGTAGCTGGCCAGACACAATACAAATGAGCCCCGATCTGAGAAAACTGGGTTTACTGCATGTGCTAAAAGTGTCATCTCAGATAAGCCAGTCCTAACAAACTAATCAGGGAGATACTTTACGCTTGTATGGTATTTTTCGTTTAAAGAAAGGCTCTTCTTACCAAAAATCCAGTTAAGAAGGAAAGTGTTGTCCTTGATTAACCTGTGCAGGGATGACACAATACAAACATGTATTAAGTCCTGTTTACCCAGAACAGTCTCATATTAAAACAGTACAATTTCAACATGTTCTTACCTGAAGCACTGCGCTATTCTCAAATTTCTCCGATCCAGGTCGCCCCTCGAGTGTAGAGAAGGGCACCTCCCCTCCGGTGAGTGGGGAAATGTCACTGTACTCATCTGTGCAAGTGGCCACGTCCGGTTTGTCTATGGTGATGATGCCCCGGTACGGGAGGCCGTAGGTTCGCCCGCAGGAGGCGCTGTAGAACTGGTATGGCTCCCACTCACTGTCCTCTGTTGTACGCTTGTAGATGGCAAAGCTTTCCGGTTTGGGCGAGTGGTAGCGTATACGAATGTATGTCACGTCAAAGCTCTTCCCTGAAGACAGATTTACCATTAAATAACTCTTTGCCCCTTATACATGTACACCCACTTCGTCACACATTTGTAGTCCATTAGGAAATCAAATAAAATTTAAGACCTTTCCTACTTGATTCAAGTTTTAAGACTTCGTTTCCAACCCTTAGATACCGATGACAGCAAACAGCATAAAACCTGAACAGCAACCAAGTTTACTTTGCTCCAGAGCGGGAAAAGGCTTATTGACCAGTAGACAATTGTCAAAGAATAACAAAGTTTACCAATCATGGATTTTTATGTGAAATGGAACATGAAAGCTGCACCATGGCCGAGAAATCCTATCACTTGACTGCAACACACAACACTCAGACAAACGACTTCAAGGCTACATTTTGTCCACTGTTTCATTTTCTGTGACCATGTCTCAGTTTTTTATATAAAAACATAATTATGTTTATTTGAAAAAGTTGTTATTGTTAATGTGCATTTTTTAATTGTTTAAAGCATTTACCTTCTTTCCTAAAAGCTTAATAAAG
The DNA here is from genome assembly GCF_020536995.1 of Dreissena polymorpha. Taxonomy (NCBI): domain Eukaryota; kingdom Metazoa; phylum Mollusca; class Bivalvia; order Myida; family Dreissenidae; genus Dreissena; species Dreissena polymorpha. Next base: position 63,688,354 of record NC_068361.1, read on the forward strand.
ATATAGATTTTTCCTTCTGATTTATGTACTTTTTACTAAGTTTTTTTCCCCAAATCTTAAAGGTTTTGGTTTCACTACCATCCTTTAATTATCAATAAACACAGACCTGAAGTTCAAGTGTGCTTTGCCATCAAGCACTTTGTTGATAAGTATAACTTTGGCATTTCTAATGCACCAAAAATGATGTCCATACAACAAACCATTATTTGGACTAGGACAGTGAGACATACTAATTATATCTAAATTTCATCCTTAACCACTTAGATGCCACTTAGAGACCTATTTTGACGTGTTTGTAGTCTCTGAGAAAAAGTTATATTTAATTGAAGACCTGAATAAAGTTGTAAAGGGTTCATTTCCAACCCTAAGTTACTGATGAGCAGCAAACAGCATAAAACCTGAACAGGCTGTGAGTTACTCGCACCCTATTCTGCTTTTTGCTGTTTGCACATAGCAATTTTCACTTTGCCTCTTGAGTGGGAAAGGGTTATCCAATATTATGCTTAAAGTGCAAGTATACAAAAAGGGATTTTATAGTATAAAGATTTACTAAAGACAAAAATTTGGGAATCACAAAGTGGAGATTTCCCACAAAGACCAGCAACACTTGAAGGTTCTATGGCTTTTTTTTTATGTTTATGTTGAGTCTTGCAAGTAAGTACACCTCTTGAAGAGTCTGTAAATTGAAGGAAGACTGACTATCTTTGCATATAAAGAACATTTGATAATCAAATTAACATTCTTAGCTTTTTATGCTTCTTTGAAATAAGTGACTTCAAAGAAAGGATACATGCAAATCTTGAATTTAACAAACATGAATACACATGTACCTCCTTTTAGTTTGTCTAGGGAACATCTAAGTTTTCAGGTATTTTTTGTCCACTTAAAAAATAAGTTTTAATCAAAACCAACACAATTTATTTACATTAGGATATTGCATAGCTTGCCGATCAAATATAGAACACATCATTCATTTACTTCACTGTAAATACTTGAATCAGATTGAAAATCATAAATGATTGATAAAAGTTTTTTTGTCACAATATTGCACTATATATTCAGATAAAAGGAAACGTCTTGAGGGCACAGTAGTTGGAGGGACAAGAATTTTTTTATAGAAAATTTCAAATTTCAAAGGGCCATAGCTCTGTGAAAAATCATCCTACCAGAACCCGCTGATAATATGCACATCTCCTCTTGGTAGTGAAGCTTCCCATAAAGTTTCATTGAATTCCTGTCATTAGTTGCTGAGAAATAGCCCGGACAAAAATTGTGCACGGACGGACGGACAGACAGACAGACGCACGGACAGACGAAGCGGCGACTATATGCTCCCCCCAAAATAAATTTTGGGGGAGCATAATTAACCAAATTAAGCTATTTTAACATGCTGTCCATTAAATTTCTTTAACAAATTTACAAAATCTATGTTTATTATGTACAGTATTCTTACGTTTAAGTTTCTGTACACAATGAATATTATCCGTCGCAAAATAACACATACAAGGATTCAAATTTGTTTCTCATGAGTTTTTGAAATATCAGCAGTTCCAGTCCTTTAACCATTTAACCACAACGAAAGAATGAACATTGCACATTCTTTAGACAAATTATGGTATGTGCAAACAGTACCAACATGCCATATATCATCGTGCTCGCATTAATTAGCTTATTGCAATTAGTACCGTTTTATTTGTTCAGCTTACACAGAGCATGAAACTATAGTACTGACAAAGAGCCGTTCAATCTAGAAATAATAATACAGCTTAAATATTCTTCAATTTACAGTTTTAAAAACACATTTTGATTCCAGATCTACTATCAAACAAGAAACCGTCGGTGACAGGTGATGCTCCCCAAAGTTTTTTTTTGTCACAATATTGCACTATATATTCCAGGGTTCATACAGATTTTCTCAAATGAAATTCAAGCACTTTTTAAGCACTTTTCAAGGGAAAAAATCCAAATTCAAGCACTTTTAAAAGTTTTTTAGTCCGACCTACTGAAAACTGTATATTATTCTGTGGCCAATACTGACAATATTTTCGCTAAATTGGTCTCTTCTTGCCTAACATTCTATGTGATTTTCAACAGTCTGCACTACCCTGCTACAGTAACAACTGTTTAATCAAAAGTAAGATATTTCATTATGATATAGTAATTGACCAAGGCATTACACATACCAAAAAACCTTGTTATTTGTATTAAAAATCATTACATGTATGTAATCTAAATGTTCACAAGAGTTCCGCGGTCGGAGATGACCGCATTGAAGCCGGATTTTTGATTTAAATGACAGGAAAGTACCTTTCGTGTTTTTGTCAATGCAATACTTAAATTACTGAAATATTGTTCAAAGGTCAAAATGAAATGTAAGTACTTTTCAAGGCATGAGCAAACCTTGTGTTATGTTTTGAATGCATGCATATACATGAACAACAATAACATTTAAGGTCACAAATATGAACTTGAATTGACAATTAGGAAAGTTTGATCTCAATTTTTTTATTAGCAAATTAGTAACCTTGACCTTCAAATGAATGACCTTGAAATGTCCAGTGGTTACTTACTAGTTCTGGCCAACCTTCATGTCAAGTTTCAAGACTCTAGGTCCAAGCATACCAAAGTTATAACAACTTTAACATTTTTACATTCAAGGTCACAGTGACCTTGACCTTCAAATGAATGACCTTGAAATGTCCAGTGGTTACTTACTAGTTCTGGCCAACCTTCATGTCAAGTTTCAAGACTCTAGGTCCAAGCATACCAAAGTTATAACAACTTTAACATTTTTATATTGAAGGTCACAGTGACCTTCACCTTCAAATGAATGACCTTGAAATGACCAGTGGTCATCTGTTAATCCTGGCCAACCTTCATGTCAAGTTTGAAGACTCTAGGTCCAAGCATACCAAAGTTATACCATGAAATAAGAACTTTAACATTTTTACATTCAAGGTCACAGTGACCTTGACCTTCAAATGAATGACCTTGAAATGACCAGTGGTTACTAACTAGTTATGGCCAACCTTCATGTCAAGTTTCAAGACTCTAGGTCCAAGCATACCAAAGTTATAACAACTTTAACATTTTTTATATTGAAGGTCACAGTGACCTTGACCTTCAAATGAATGACCTTGAAATGACCAGTGGTCATCTGTTAATCCTGGCCAACCTTCATGTCAAGTTTGAAGACTCTAGGTCCAAGCATACCAAAGTTATACCATGAAATAAGAACTTTAACATTTTCGAGCACGCCGCCACCCCGCCCGCCCGCCCGCCCGCCCGACAACATCAATCTATAAGCCGAGATTTTTTTGAAAAAAATCCGGCTAATAACAGATATTCCAGTGGTATAATATAGCTGCTACAAAATGTTAAAGACAATTATGCATCTGATACAAATTAACTCTGAAGTAAAAATAGAAAACTACAAATGTACAGAATCTCGCAACGGCAATATAAAATGCCATGTATTAATTGAGGCTTGTAAAAATTATACTTATTAAGTAATTTTCTACAGCAGGTAAACATGTACATGTAAAATCTGTTATAGATGCAATAGTGTACTGTGTATGGTCAGACTGAGAGTCTGCACTCATGTAAACAGATTGCGGTTTCTTCACTGCATCATCTAATTTATTCTTCACAGTATCATCTAATTTATTTGACAATCAGTCAAGTGCAACTATTTTGTCTTTTGTCTTTTGCAGTACGTCTGAATGAATTGGGTTAACCGAATGAATTTGCTTCACAGACAAACTGCATTTTAGGTGGCTTTTCACCGCCGATTCCCCCATACTGTCGATCTCTATACCTGTTCTGCGTTCTTTACAAGATGCTTTGACTTTAGAATCGGCATTGTCAACAACCCAAGAGTACTTCAAAAGCCACCCTTTCTGAAAAATGCACTTATTCGCTGGCATATTTCAACTTGTCAGCACCGTAATGGCATAATGCGTACAACAAAAACCGAAGTAGACCAATTGGCGGAAGATTAGTAGTAGTTGCCTCCCTTACGTTCTAAAACCCGTACCAACCCATACCGATCCAGTACCTTCCCGTATGAACAGATCGGAACCGTCATAAATCGTGAAAAAAACTACGACTTCCGACTCACAGAAATTAAATATTTTTATCCTTTTTTCAAGCACTTTTCCAGCCAAATTCAAGCACTTTTTAAGCACTTTTCAAGGCTATGGTTGAAAATAAGCACTTTTAAGCACTCCAGATCGTTTTTTAGCACTTTTCAAGATAAACCTTGATTTTCAAGCACTTTTCAAGGTCTGTGCGAACCCTGTATTCAGATAAAAGGAAACGTCTTGAGGGCACAGTAGTTGGGGGAATATTTTTTTTATATAAAATTTCAAAGGGCCATAACTCTGTGAAAAATCATCCGACCAGAACCCGCTGATAATATGCACATCTCCTCTTGGTCGTGAAACTTCCCATAAAGTTTCATTGAATTCCGGTCATTAGTTGCTGAGAAATAGCCCGGACAAGAATTGCACTATATGTACAGTTAATGGAAAATTTCAAAGGGCCATAACTTTGTGAAAAATCATCCGACCAGAACCTGCTGATTATATGCACATCTCCTCTTGGTAGTGAAGCTTCCCATAAAGTTTCATTGAATTCCGGTCATTAGTTGCTGAGAAATAGCCCGGACAAAAAATGTGCACTGACGGACAGACGGACACACGGACGGACAGACGAAGCGGCGACTATATGCTCCCCCCAAATTTTTTGGGGGGGGGGAGCATAAAAAGAACAAACTAAAACATTCAACTTAACTAAAAAATGTCCAACTTGCTTTGTGGCCACATAAACACTCAAATTCGTCGTGAGAAATTCACAAGGAATATAACTATTGTCACACAAAAAATAAAAACAAGAATATTGTATCTCATTAAATATATTTCCAGACTAGCTTTGAAATTTTGGCTATTGCTATTAGAAATACTAATTTTGTATGTTTTCTTTATTTTACAAAAATTTTACAAAATATTCCTTGATTTTGAGTGTTTATGGGGCTTTAAAAAAACTACACTTTTTCATTACCCTGTGAAGGATTTCAAATTGTTCATGAACTGTTACATGTATGTAATATTAAAATCTTCAATTTGTGGTTTTGGGACCTCATTTGGGAAACATATATACTTTTGAAAATGGGAATAGGGCAGAATGCTACCAAAAAACATAAATAATTGATCTATAAAATCATTGGTGTTCCACGATGTCCAAAAAACTAAAGTCTAAAAAAGATTTCAGCACAGACTGTAATGCAATTATTGTACATGTAATGCCATTTGTTTGCATGCAACTTACACATTTTAAGTAAAATGAATAGGAATTAGGATATAAGGTCAGTAATAATGCAGGCCTCATAACACCATCCAGTTTTCAAGGTTGAATTTAACATAATTTTATTTTTATTTAATTAAAAAAAAATATGGCCCAAGTCACTTAAGGAACAAATGTGTGAAATTGATTGAAAATCAGTGAATACTTATTTGATCAGCATAGCTGGTCTGTTTTTCTATCAGCATGAATGTATGGCTTAGAGAGGACCTCTAACCAACTCCTGTCAATCTAACTACTTTCAATTTGATACACCATTGGCTTCTTAAAGACTCATATTTCACCCATTCGTGTGTAACGTAGTGTCAAATGGCACTTTCCTTATGAAGTTGGCCTGCAATGGGTCAGTATACACAAGGCCATGATTTATGTATGAATTGTTTAATGGATCAAGAGAAAGTTCTCACATCTTTTTTATGTATGCAGGGCCCTCAATCTATCAAATCTGCCGCCGAATTTTGGCTGCAGTCCCCCACCTAAAAAGTATATTTTTTTCCAAAAAAAACTGATTTTTTCCCCCCTCAGAAAATGTAAAAGAAAATAAAAAAAATCGCTGATTTATAGTTGAAAATTGACTCCAATATAACACGGTCCGTTATATTGCTTTGTCCAACATAGGCTAACAAAAAAGAAGTCTTGTTTCCGGTTACCCAACCGACCCTGTTTTTTAACCGCCGACTCAAAAGTTTTTTCTGTTATGAAATCCGCATCCGAATTTAATGTCCAAAATTTACGCAACTGCGGAAAGCGTCGGAATCGTTCAGAACTGTTATTTTTGTTAATATTTTGTTTCATTTACATTTATTCTAATCAATAAATGCTTTATTCAAAATGCAGTCTTTAGTTTTCAAAGAATATTTATTTGTACAGTAATTTACAGATAAAGACAAAAGCTTTTTCTGTTACAAGATCCGCGTCCGAATTTTATTTCCGAAATTTACATAACTGCGGAAAGCGTCTGAATCGTTCAGAACTGTTATTTTTGTTAATGTTTTGTTTCATTTACATTTATTCTAGTCAATAAATGCTTTATTCAAAATGCAGTCTTTAGTTTTCGAAGAATATTTATTTGTACAATAATTTACAGAGAAAGTCATTCTGGATCAAACATCTTCTTGTTAAGAACTATATCTAAAAGTTAGTACTATGTCGTCATGCATTTCACACTGCTGATACCTGAAAATAATGACATTCTCGTAGAGTTAAATATTCAATTAAGTGTTGTGGTAAGAAAAAAAAAGCCTACCTACTGACCCACATTTAAATTAGATTACTGTTATATAGATTGAGTGAAAGTCCACTCTTTTGTCCTATAGATAGTGATAGTCCCATATATAGAAATATATGTTTATAACAGTTAAACACAGTTGTAAAACTTGTTGTTTTTTTATATAAAAATTCCCCCATTTACAGGGCTGCGGACCCCTTCCCCAAAGTAGTGTGAGGGCGCTGGTATTTTTGTTCATGCACAATAAAGCCTAAAACTGGATTTTAATAAATGAATTCAGCTTTGTGACAAATAGTAATCTGACAATGTGTATGTATTATTTGAAGGACTTTGGACTCCTTCTGCACTTAACCCTTTACCACTTAGTTTCATATTTTGACACATTTATAATCCAATAGAAGGTTAAATATCATTTATGACCTTTTTTTCTAAATTCAAGTTTAAAGGCTTTATTTCCAACCCTTAGATACTGATGAGCAGCAAACATCATAAAACCAGAACAGACTGCGAGTTACTCTCAGGCTGTTCTGGTTTTGTGCTGGTTGCATATAGCCATTTTCCCTATGCTTATGAGTGGGAAAGGGTGAAAAAGATATGCTGCAATATGTAGGCCCCTGTGTGCCCAGTCAATCTGTATATAATTTACTAATAAAGTGGCACATCAATTGGGGGAAATGACTCTGAAAGATATTGATTGTTTACAACTCTACACTTTAAACTTAGGCCATGAAAAAACAACACCAAAATGGCCTTTATTTCCAGTTCATTAATATTAGACTCAGAAAACAAAAATAACTGTGTTAGTGTGACAAGCTATGTGGGGTGTCAGATAAGAAAAGAATGCTCATTATTGGCCCGCAACTTATCAGGTGTTGACACAATAGAAATGTTTTAATTTATTGCCACTTGAAAGGTTCACTGACTTTCACCACGTTTAAATTGTGATGCCTTATGGTCATTTAAACCAATAGAACACAACATAATCTTGATTTAGAATGTACAAATCCAAGCATATCACTGAACCTCTATTTTCTATAAAAAAATATTATTGCCTAGAATCACATTTAAAGGTCATTAATAGCATCATTAACAAAATAAACTGACACAAACCACGATTCAAAAAAAATTATATCATATCAAGACAATTGGCTTGAATGTATAAAATGTGAATCCTGTCTTATTCCTGGGCCAGCATGTCGGCAAATATTTGTCCCAGAGTTGGATGTTTACGGCATAATCAGTTGGTTGTTAAGTTTTCACAGCTTAATGACCGCAAAAATTGATTATTAACAAAATAAAATTTCATACAAACAAAAAAATAAGACTATAATTTTACTCTGAAATTTTTAACACCATTTTATGAATCTTTATTATTACAAAGGCCCAGTTTAGACTCCATAGATGGGACTGCACAGCCATATCCTTCTGAACAATTACAGACACCAACCCATAAATGAATCATAATGAAATGTATGGCCCAAACCACAGTTAATATGGCAGATTCTGACAGGTTACCAGTGTAGAGCCAGTCAAGATATTGTGTAGCAACCAGACACCCCACAAGTCCACCTGTCAATTAATCCCCATTATCTAGCATCTTGGCCTGCTAAGCTCTAATCCACTGCCATGTTGAACCAGGAACTACATCAGTGATGCTTACACAGCTAAATCTAAAGCTCTTATGAAACAGATCATCACCACAGTTTTAGGCTTGTAAACTGAATAGACCTATAGTTTAAGAAGTCATGTAGGACTCAAATTGTTGGTTTTAGAGCACACATTAACTTTATAGACACAAGGTACAATGTACACACCTAAATGATGGCACCTTCAAGTATGTGAATTTTTGTGATTGCTTGATGCTGATCCACCTGATAACTGATGAGATTATGATATATTCAAAGCTCTAACATGTACATTGTCTGATTCTTGCTAGACCAGTGGAAATATCCTAGAACTTAACATCTGATAAATAGCTTATTCCAAAAACATGCACAGGTGTGTTGAGTTTGAAATTAGGCGTGAAACAGTTATATCCCAGAAGAAAATGTAAAGCATATACAACAGTTTGTTTCACACTCAATGAAAGTATGTTACATAAAACAAGGCGTATATCCTGACTTTGTAGTAGTAAGAAAATTTACTTTCTAATTTATTCAATTTATTAAATTAAAAACAATGGTTTAAAGTATTGTTGTGTTCTTTATTTACTTAAACCTCGCATGAAATGTTTGTCATGAAGTGCACGTTTATTAAACAACATACACTGTAATAGATACAAATGTTACTACATTTGATCGCATCATGTGTCCTAACTAGGCTAATTATGAATTTATTTCTTTGTCAACATTAAAACCAGAGCTCCAGATAAGGGTCGTATTTTCGTAATTACGAATTATTTTAAAGCCCGTTACGTATTTATTTTAAAATCTTGTCGTACCATTAAGAATAACAAAATCAAGTTACGAATATTATTTTTACATCGGTTCGTATCAATTTTTGATGGAGTTCTTTTCGCCTATTAAATATCTTTGCGGTGCTTATATAGAATGGCTATCGGGTTTGTTTAACAAAGCGCATTTTTTCCAATAAAAGCGGCGTATACAGTCTATTTGTCAAAAAACAATGGCGGCGCCCAGAGAGCGTCCTAAAAAACTGCAAAGCGCCCAAAAAACACGCTTTTAACATATTGTACGCAAAGTGAGCCGAAGTTAAATGTTTAGAAAGACATTATAGAAAAGATATTATACGATGTTGTATGTTCAGTTTCCGACACAGTCGGAAAAGCTAAACAAAAACGCGACACGACGGGTCCAAACTTAATCACAAAAAAACATTGAACTAGTGGACGGGACAAGTCCCGTGGCTAATCGTTGAAAAGATTGAAGGGGAGACCCGTTTAAATTGTGAAATATGTTAAAATTCATCTAAGGCATGCAATCTAAACACAGTTTGGGCATATGAAGATATTTGAAAAATAAAATTGTATAATACTGAAAAGACACGGTTAAACTCGTATAAATAAAGTTGCTAGTACGTTTATTTTGATTTGTTTTTGCATGAAAATAACCATAGTTATTTATTTTTAGGTCATTTATAAGTATAAGTAAAATTAGTAGTAACGTTAAGAATAAAATTTGAGAGTTAAGAATTCTTTTTGAAAATCTGGTAGTAATTTAAGAATTTCACAAAACCTTATCTGGAGCTCTGTTAAAACATTTTTTATTTGATAAATATCAGGGGTTTTTTTCACACATTTAAATAACACTGTTACATCCGCATCTTTCTAAAATTGGTCTTATGGCATATGCGGCCATGCAGCGTAGCTCAAGCTCAGCTTGCACACTTGCGCAGTCTGGTCAGGGGCTATGATTTCCGCTTTAAACAAGATGTGTTTGTGAAACACAATGTCCCCCTATATGATGTTTGACATTGTAGGATGACCTTGACCTTGTGAAGGATGACCTTGACCTTTCACCACTCAAAATGTGCAGCTTCATGAGATACACATGCATGCCAAATATCAAGTTGCTATCTTCAATATTGCAAAAGTATTCATAAAATAAGCGATTTGGGCCACATATATTTGACCTCTGACCTTGAAGGATGACCTTGACCTTTCACCACTCAAAATGAGCAGCTCCATGAGATGCATGCCAAATATCAAGTTGCTATCTTCAATATTGCAAAAGTATTCATAAAATGAGCGATTTTGGCCACATATAATTGACCTCTGACCTTGAAAGATGACCTTGACCTTGACCTTTCACCACTCAAAATGTGCAGCTCCATGAGATACACATGCATGCCAAATATCAAGTTGCTATCTTCAATATTGCAAAAGTATTCATAAAATGAGCTATTTTGGCCACATATATTTGACCTCTGACCTTCAAGGATGACCTTGACCTTTCACCACTCAAAATGTGCAGCTTCATGAGATACACATGCATGCCAAATATGAAGTTGCTATCTTCAATATAGCAAAAGTTATTGCAAAATGTTAAATTTGGCGCAAACAGACAGACAGACCAACAGACAGACAGGGCAAAAACAATATGTCCCCCACTACTATAGTGGGGGACATAAAAAGCACGCAACGTTTCTTTTTATCTCCTGAGACTTAGTATCCTCCTCTGGTATGCATATCCTTACAAGACTGGATGCACAGGCTTGACTGGGGCTACATGTATGTTGGCAGAATATTGCATAAGTCCCTTTTTTGCATGACATGGGCCTTTAAAAATCTGATTCCATATTGTCAATGGAACATCCAACCACTATACTTTCCAATAGAATATTGAAGTCACACTGTTATTTATAGCAAACTGGCAAGTGTCTGTAAGCCTATTTTGGCTTGCTGGAAAGATTTTCAGAGAGACTGACCGCGCATGTCACACATGTATGGCTTGATAATTACACGATTTCCCTTCTATCATAAACATTTTACTATTCTGTAGTTTAATCTCACAATGCAATACAAGTGGTACATGTATTTACCGATAGGGTTTCAGTCATGTCTTTCCCTTAAATTCCTGTTATTTAATATCTTCAAAGCAATACTTTGGTATCAACATAAGACGTTTATTACATTCTGTGTTCCCATGACGATTTACTGAACCAGCTCTGACCATGAAGGTCTTAGGGAATGAATTAACCCATAATGCATAATTGTAACTGGGCCAAAATGAACATGCAGAGAGTAGTCCGCATTTCCCTATACTGATAAGTGTTACATCCTATGCTACACAGATCACAGTGGTGATGTTGCCTATGTTCCAGGGGATTACCCGGTATGCTCAAATCAGCCAATGGAATGAATGGAGTGCATTCATTTGGGTCTGCTGACATTATGTAAAGGTCATTAAAGGTGAAAAACTGGGTTAAACGGCAATGCTGAAAAATCTGATATATTTAAGAAATATTTGATTGTAAAATACCAAACAGAAATAATTTACAGATTCATTCACATTCGCAATGCTTGGTCAAGTCAATCTTAAGGACTGTGAGTGGCCTCAGGGAATGTTACTTCATAGTACATGTTATTAAAATCTAGGAGTTTCATCCCACATAAACTATATTTGTTTACATAATGGATCAGTCATGCTCAAATTGATAATATGATCCAACATTTAAAACCTTCCTCAAATAGTAATATCTATCAGTACCCTAATTACACGGTATCATCCCCCGCCCCCCCCCCCCCCCCACACACACACACACTAGCAGAAAATTGCAAACCAAGACATTCAGGACTTGATGGTATACTTAGGTACATGCAAATATTTCCGATGAAAAGCCAAAACTGTGCTCTGCACTACATTCAGGATACATACAGGAGGAAGCATGTGTGTACATCAATAAATCTAGCCCAGAAACTACAGACATCTTGAAAGCCCAAGAAACATGTCTTACCAATTATCAATAATTTTTCAACTGCATTCACGAACCAGATGTTCATAAATAAGTTCAAAACCACACAACATTGAATTTAGCGTTTATCCTCTATATAAACTTGGTGCCGTAAATTGGGTTCCATTCCCAATGCTACCATTTTTCCCAATTTCAAAATAATAAATACAATGTACCCGTTGCACATATACAATTCCCATTTCACAGAACAAAAAAAAGTTTTTTATGCAGATACTTTTTTTTGCACTGAAACAATGGAGTGAGGTTCAAAACAATGCTTGCTTATCAACGGGGAAGTAACTGCAGCAAGCTTTGATGACAGAATATATTGGTTCCCATCATCAAATAATTTGTTGTTTTCGAGGAGAAAACCTTATAAAAATGTAATTACTTTTCAGAGATTAATCTGGGTCATGGTCCTTCGTGTCTGAAGCATTAACCCTTTGCATGCTGGGAAATTTGTCGTCTGCTAAAATGTCGTCTGCTGAATTTCTAAAATTAGCATTTTCTTCGATTTTTTTTCAAAGAATATTATCAGAAAAGCAAACAGTTTGGATCTTGATGAGACGCCACGTTCTGTGGCGTCTCATCTGGATCCAAACTGTTTGCAAAGGCCTTCAAAATTCGGTTCCCGCACTGAAAGGGTTAAAACCCGAAAAAGTGGTGCTGGTGTGTATTCCGACTCCGTGTTTTGTTAAATTCTCAAATGCGCATAATTAGAATGTTACACCTTACGTACCAGTCCGTTTATGTACCGGCATGAACCACTATCTGACACTTTATATACCATATATATAATATATATATAGAAAAATCCCTGATCCAGCATCTTGCCCCAGACCAGGTCAACCTGGAGTGGACTGGTTCATGTTGATTACGAAGCTGGTAAGAATGATTAATACTTATATTGAAATTAAATATTTCCCAATCCAAAGGGACCCGGGCTCATTCCAAAAATGGTGAAAACAACACTGAGGTTAATGGGGATCAAGTATAAACTATTCATTCCAGTGGAATGTTTTCAGATGTTGATTATAACAATTTATCAAAGACCAAGACTAGTCTATTGTTGCAAACCTGGTTAAGTAAGAGGCAGGTTGTCCTATTGCCAAGTCTATTGTTGCAAACAGTTAACCTGGTTTAATCAGAGGCAGGTTGTCCTACGGAGGCTCAGAGTACCCTCAAGAACAGCTTCAGTTGAAAGAGTGTTTAGTTCAATGAACTCAGTGTACTGTTAATAGAAAAAGGCTTTCCCAGGTATCACTTACCAATTTGACGTTAATTAGTACATGTAGCTCTATAGAAATATCACTGAGTTTCAGTAGTGAATTTCAAGACCATGCGGCCTCTGGAAATTAACCAGTAAAATTGTTGTGACATACATGTAATGGCAGAAAATTAATAAAATAAACTACATGTTAAACAGTTTTTTTATGCTACTTTTTATTTGTACACACTTTATAAAGTTTGCAGCATACTTTTACAATTTTCAAATTTTGATGAAAATGACACCTGTCCCAAAGTGGTGAGGAAAAAACACTGCAACTATTTATAATTTGCATGAGTTCTTAAAAAAAAATAGAGCCTTGTACATGCGTATGCATGAAATAAAATATTTGAACATTATTTAAAAAAAATAATGTTGCCTGTTAAAATTGTGAAATAATTTGACCCACAAGCTTACCATACATAAATATTCATCTATAATTTCTCCATCATTTCATTTAAACTTTGGGTTAAACAAATAAGTTGGCGATCCTTCAAGACTTTAGTGTAAAGACTTAATTTTTTTTTTGGATGAAAATGGTCTATTCAAAATATTAAAATTTAACATTTCTTGTCATGCCTTTAGTATTTGATGGATGAACGCAAATAATTATACATAAAGATTACTTTCATTGCGTTAGAAAAGAATTGTGAAACAGTTTGATACAGACTTTAATCAAGTAATTAAAAATGTGTAACTGAATCAAATGTCAATTTATTTTTAATTTGATTGTGACATAACATGTCTCCACTTTTCTCATGATGATTAAAGGGTTTATCCAATAGAGGAGTTAAACTTTGTTTTCATCTTAATGTTAGTACCGGTACGTTAGTTTACATTGAAACAGTACTCTGCTTTACTTCCATATTTATATTATAATTATTTCAGTACAGTTTTACATTACAGACACACACATATTTGGCTTTATTAAATATGAATAAATATAAATTCCTGATTAAACCTGTGAAAACACAAATTTTCAATTCCACACTATCATGCTTTCATCTGCAAGATTAAAAGCACTTATCACAGTAATAAACACTATCAGATTCTCTGTCTAAGCTTCTTAAGCGTAACATTATCTAATGCCTGAAGATTAACCACCTTTGACATTGTCAAATAATCCAGCCTTAACTTGATGACACTCTTGTATCTTTTTAAAGTTCTGATACTCCAACCTTATGCACAAAATTACTTGTTCATGTAAAGTCAGATGAAAACAACACACAACTTGCAGTGATGTTATGCATTCAATTTTGGATTATCATTATATGTATAGGACAGGATTAGGTTTTTATCTTATAATTATTATACAGTTTTCACGGTTCACAGTTATCACAATAAAACTATTTTTAAAATTTAAAGCCAATATTTCATCAACTACCAACAAAGAATTGATCTGTAAAACATTTGGTTACCATTAAAATCTATTAAATATGTGCAGAAGGATGTATTCACTTATTCCCAGAAAACAAATAGCAAAAGCATTTACATAGTACATGATGATATCACTAAAAATTATTTTCTATATGTCTTTCACCTTTCGAAACAAACCTCTTCATGAAAATTTAAGGAAACGCATGTTTACCAGAATGATGGAAAGTATGAAAATAACAGATAATAAGCTACAGTGACAGCAAAGTCAATGTTCAAAATGAATCCATAAAAATATTACCGGGTATTAACATAGTATGGCATTGAACATGTGAATGAATGTCGTTGAAGAAATAATATCTCTGAAATTAATTATTCAACATGACTACTTGATTTGGTGAATCCTAGTAATGTCTACTCTTGCAGCAGCCAAGTTTTCTGGTTCATGTTAATTGTAACAGTATAGTAAGTTGTATGCAAACAAAGTTGCTGCAAACAACTTAAACAACACAATTTCCTTATCATTTGTTTTCGCAATCAAAAGGGCCCTAGCCCTATTTCCAAAATGGTGAAAAAACACTGGAAGTTGAAAGGTGCATTTCTATAGGCTTTTATTGAGTTTTATACTGTGTGATGAAACTCTGCCTTCAGAATCAGGGCCATGATACATTCTGATTGATTGCAACTCACGTCTGATGGTGAACTGTCAAGATTTTAGTCAAAGTAAAGATTGCTTTGATCATCTGTACACTACCTTAAATGGGTGTTATAGTTTTGAAAGTTAAGAAGACCATAGTGACATAAACAGATAAGCTTCTACAACAGTGAAGCTAAATTACCCTAAATTGATAAACTTTCATCATAAAGTACCCATGCACAAAACAGTGTCTGCTCAAACTTAGCCCTCTGCTATCAGGTGCGCAGAGAAAGCCAAAATCTAACTGTAAGCGCCCTGGTCATGGCCCTAAAGCTGGGTTCCCACTGCCGATCAGATCAACTCGATCAAGCCCGACCAAGCAGTTGGGTACTGGTCTGGTTCTGTCGGCATGAGTGGTCGGGGGCGGTCGGCATTGGTTGGGCTTCCTACCCAATATTTTTTTACATGTCAAAAAATATCGAGTAGCGGTCGAGTTGATCGGATCGGCAGTGGGAACCCACCATAAAAAGAACAGGCCTGTTTCTGGTCTCCTTGGAAAAAAACAGGGTCTGTAGGTAGGGATGTTTTTTGGTCTTTCGGGTACTAGAATGAAAACAGGAGTGGAACGTTATGTTAAATGAAAGAAAATTAACGATTTTTTGTGCTTTTTTTGCAACCCCAATATAAAGTTGAGGGTCAGCGCCGATTCAGGAGACACGGTCCGGCTACCAGCAGGGCCCTCAATCCATTTTAGGGGAAGCAGGTCGCTACCCTCATGAGGGGGAATTTTCGCGGCGTTTCGATTTTTGGGGGATTTTTTTTCTTACTCTCTCATTATTACATTTGTACATGTTTGCACTATATTCATTTCTTTGTTCATAATTTAGTTTGTTTGACAAGATTAAATTGAAATAGAATTGAGATATAATAATCATGAGACACATCTTATGTAAAAAGAAAAAACATAATTTTTTTTTAATTTCAGGGGGAATTTTTCCCCCCAAAAGGGGAAAAAAGTATACTTTTCAAGTGGGGGACTTGATAGATTGAGGGCCCTGACCAGAAACCGACCTTTTTTTTCGCCTAGGCTTCTTACATTGTATATTTTGGCAAAACAGTTAACGGATTGGAAGCATTTATCTGTCTAGTCATTCATTGAACAAAAAATGTCATTCTGAAACAGCCTGTTACAAATAAAATGTAGATTTATTCGTTTCAGAAGACATTGCTTGTGCTTCAGACTATGAATGTCCCCAACACAGTTTCAATGTTTAAAAGAGACAAGTCAGATATGTGTAACATGCAAAAAAATTATGATATGCACAAAAACAAACATTTTGTTACATAAGTCAATGGCATTTTGTAAGTCACTGTATTTGGCAGAGACTATTGGAAACACATTGATCCCAAAATTTGTTTGGCAGAAATGGTTAATAAATATGGACAAAATAATGTTTTTACTGAACACGTTTCATGTGCCTAACATAAGATTATATATGGGGAATGATATAAAATACTTTTCTTTTTGATAGTGCTACCATTTTTGGGGGAGTGATAAAAAAAACATAACAAATGATAAGTTGTTGAGGTATACCAGCAAATTAATTTTTTGACATACGCGCATATTTAATAAGTCTGATTTGTCTGTGTGGATATGTGTTGCAGAGTCTGATAATAAACTTAATAGTACTTTTCAAAAAGTATATTTAATTATCAAATGATCACATTTTTAATAACACTGGCCTTAAAGGTAATGCTTAAACTTTGATAAGCTATTCTATAAGTAAAAAAGTGCTACCGAGACTAAGGGTGATGTTGACATGCTGTTGTCTGGAACTAAGCCAGTCTGATCTTCGTTCCAACATTGTCTCACTCTGCCACCAGGTCCAGTAATTCTGGGTATTAAAATCCGTCATGAAATCAGGGGGGTGCTTCTGCGATGGGTTACCAGCATCGCAGATGTGGCCACACGACTTGCGTGCACCTGTAACACCAGTCTGTAGACAGAACTCCTGCGGCCCAGTTAATCCACAAGTATTCGTAGCATCAGCGGTAAGATTGAAAGCAGCGTTCACGAATTCTGGAACACATTTTTGTGCCCTGCCGTTGGAGTCATAACACGAATTATCTATACCTAAAGTACTGTGGAGTACATGACAAATACACACTAAAATAGTTAATAATTTCATGTTAAGGCAAAAATGTGAGAACAGAGGAATATTTCTTAAAAATCCAGACCCCCTGAGGAACATATCCACCGCCATCGCACACAAAACTTCGCAAAGTTTACATAAAATGCATGCTGGGTAATGTATCTATCTCTTAAGTCCGGCTCGGATAGTGTAATGGGGAACCAAATGTTCTGCATCTAATACGGTCCCAAATTTAATCGGTCCAAAACATGAATGGTAAAACTGCTTTGAAATACAAATAGCATTGTATATACAAATAAATATGCAATATCGCAACGGGATACGGCTTGTTTATCTACTAAGCTTTCTTTATATAAAAAGTTTTACACGCATGCATGTTAATTGTGTTATTTAAAAGAGCACGTGGTGATGTTTCTAATATTTGATTTTTGAGCTATTCCTTTATCAGAGGGGTTATAACGTTTTCTTCTTCTTCTTCTGGTACAGCACTCCTTCTAAATAGAAGATATGGTACCGGTGCCTATTAGTTAAGGGCTGAAAAACTTAGATAAGATAAGATTTATTTTAAGTCGGCAAGAGTGCATAAAACAACAAACATAAGCTCAGGCAGCTTGTACAACCGACTATAAAACATCATGAATAAGGATGAATAAGGGTAATAAGTGTATAATAGCTGAACACCTGAAACCAATTTGTAATTAAATAAGGCAAATATACATTAAATATATAGAATGATATTATAAAATCAGATACGGTAATTTAAAAAGTTTAGATTTGTCTGCTTAAAAGTCGGATAATTTAAAAAAAGAGAAAATAATAAAATATCCACTAAATTTCTTGCAAATAAACAAGAGGTTTAAACAAATATTGCAAGTACAAAAAAATACAATACAGCGCTGTTACTAGACATTAAACATTTTATAAGCATATATACGTAAAACATCACAGTTAGTCACCAAAAGACAATGCACAGTAACTTGGATATCTAAAACACATAAATGTAAAGCAAGTAAAACAAGACAGAAGCGAGCACATTTAGTTTAGAGAGCAAACAAAGCAGCACATTAAGTCACCAATAAACAATAAACAGTATCTTGAGTTTCTAAAGCACATATAAAATAAAACAGAGACACAGCGAACATAATAAACAGATGCTTAGAGATTTAGTATACGCAGCATACACAGACAGCGGCAACTAAGCTAAGCAGATACTAACAACATATAACTTTGTAGTAGAAAATAACCCACATAAGGCACAAGTAAAACTATAGAACTTAATGATGTGATGTTCCCTTACTGTGGAGATCCCACTCAATCTACAACGTTTGCACATACAGATTTTGCCATTCCACGATCCCATTAAAGTTTTAAATTGCGAAACATTAGTACATTTTCAAAAGTCTTCCGGTAGGGAGTTCCACAGCGAGGAGGCAGCGTATATAAAGGAATTCTTACCATATGTTGATGTGCGTATCTGTGGTATCTGTAAAATATTGCTGTATCTAAAATATTATGATTGATGTCTCTTACCGACTAAATCATTTAACAACGGTGGAGGAATTCCATGTCTGCTTTTAAATGTTTCAATAGCAATTGATCTTATACGTCTTTTTTGCAAGGAAGGACGGTCAACCCTTTGTAAAAGATCACTATGTGGAGTGCTATAATCGTTGTATATAAAACGAATTGCCCTTTCTTGAAGTTTTTCCATCTTTTTAATATCAATTTCTGAACAGAAATGCCAGGTCATTGGGCAAAAATTAAAATTTGATAACACAAAAGTATGGAAAATAAAAAGCTTGTTTGCTACACTTAAATTTCTGGCAAATCTTTTTAAGATGTTTATCTGAATGGCAGCCTTCTTACATAATCCTTGATTATGCGTATCAACATTAACTTTATAATCTATGTCGATACCAAGTAGTTTAACAACTTGTTCACATGTAATATCGGCATCACCTATCTTAAATGATGTTTTTTTTCTTTCTAGAAGTTGATTTGCCTATTGCAAAAGATTGAAATTTGTCAGGGTTTGGTTGCATCTTGTTGAAATGAAACCAATCAATAAAAATGCTACTTTCTTGTTGTGAGACACTTATAAGTTCATCAAAGTATGATGTGTAAAATGAAAGAGTATTATCATCTGCATTATTAAATATGGTATAGACTTGTTTATAAAATAAAAAATATTATAAATAAAGACGTTGAACAGTAGGGGAGCCAGAATAAACCCTTGGGGTACTCCTTTTGTTATACTGGCAAAAGTACTAACTATCTCCTATTTTAATTTGCTGTTTACTGTTAGAAAGGTAAGATTGGAGGAGTCTGGATGCAGGCTCTGACATACCATATGCTGACAGTTTTGACAATAGAATATCGCCTGGCATGAAATCGAAGGCCTTGGATAGGTCAATGATAATTGCTGCAGCGAAAAGGATTTTATCCAGAGCCTGGCTCCATTCCTCCAGAAGTTTTAATAGGGTGGTTTGACAGCCATGTCCCTTCCTAAACACATACAAATTTATTAAAAATTGTATCAAAATGAGAGTTTAGTTGTTTAGCAATTACTTTCTCAAACAATTTAGAGGGCATTGGTAAGATACTTACTGGTCTATAGTTAGATTTGCAGCAAGGGTCATTTTTCTTGTATAAGGGTGTGACTTGTTCAATTTTGAATTTATCAGGAAAAGTACTTGTGGCATTAGAGATGTTTACACGATTAGTAAGAGGTTCAGTTAAAGCTGATTTTCCATTGTTTTATATTTTGTCAACTCCAGTGGCTTTCTTTACATTTAGCATATTGATTTCTTTGGCGACATCGGGCATGATTTCTGGTTTAAAATTAAAGGTTAAAACATCTGGTTATTTTTCATGAATTTTCCTGAGACTTGGGTGACTACCTGGATTAAATATACAGTTTTCCCTCAATGGACTGGGCAACATTTGAAAAGTACGAATTACAAATTTTAAGCGTTATCGTTGTCATTGGTTGTGATTTTCTTGTTTTCATGTACAATTATTTTGGGCAGTTCTGTACTTGATTTATTTGATAAAAATGGCTTAATGGTTTTCCAAAAAATTGATGTTTTTGCCCCACCAATGCATCTTTCTTGAAAATATTGGTTTGCTGAGTTGTGTTTTAAAAGGGTTCGTTGTTTCCTATAAATTTCCCAATTTTCGGGTGTTTTAAGGTTTTGGAATTTGTGCAAGTACATCTTTTGAAGATAAATTGCTTTACGTAGTGTTGTGTTCATATATGGTACTTGCTTGGTTTTTCTGTACATTTGTTTTACTGGTACATGTAAATCGTAGACGTCTGAAAAAGCAGACTCAAAATTTTGATACATAATATTTAAAAATTCTGATCTAGGGTTAATCTCATTGGGATCCTGATATTTGACAGATCAGCATTTAGAGCACTTACATCAAGATTTTTGAAGTTTCGATAACTTATTTTAACATTTCAATCGTTTGAGTAGCATTGTTTATCACAGTACAGATAACATTATGACAATCACTAATTTCAGTAACAAAATTTTGGGTATTCGACCATAGTGATCTAGAGTTGGTAAGTATAACATCTAGTAAGGATGGAGTGCAATTCTTCATAAAACATGTAGGTTTTTTTTACTAAACAGTGCAAGTCAAAAATCTCAGTAAAATCTAAAAGTGGCCGACCTTCGTCGCACAGAAGATCATAATTCAGGTCACCTATAATAATTAAGTGATCAAATTTAGTTAAAATATTGTTAAACAGATGCTCAGTTGGGTGTTAGTATAAATGTATTTACATTATAAGCGTTTACAGGTGGATACGGGGGAAAATGACGGCCATGGGAGTAATGGTTTTGGATACTTCTACTGTGGCTGCCTCATGTATGAAGGGAGGTAGTGAATTCCATTGTATTACCATATTTTCAATCTGACGCCGTCAATGCCGAGTCAGGTATTTTTCGACGTTTTATACCAATAATTATTTTTGTATATTTTTTAAATGCCACTCACTTTCCAGCCATATAATTAAAAAGTGTTTGTATTTATTTCTTATTAATATTTGATTTATATCTCGACCTTACTTGCTACAGAAATTTTTAAGCGTGATTTTGTGATCCCGCATATTTTTTATTTATGTTTGTCTGTCAGCATAATAATATGCTTATACTATCTCAAGGAAAAGACTCTCGATAATTTTGTACAACTTAAGATCCAATCCTTTTTCAATTATTTATGTGTGTATGGAAAAAAATTATACATTTGTAAAAATTTAGTTGACCTTCAAAATAAAATAAGTTAATACTGTACTATTTTGAATCGATGATACTGGTCGCTAAACTTAGTGAGTTTTCCGGACTGTGGCATGCTTTTTATAAACTACATTATTGTTACGACGTCAATGGAATTTGAATTCAACCATGAACATGTTATCATTTAAACACAACGAAAGTTTGTACTGTTAATTAAATGTATTTTCGAGAGCATTATAGTCGATGCATGCATATGTCACCTAGGCACTTTTCTAACGCATCACATTTCAAACTTGAATATCTCAGTATGAGTAAAGATATTTATTAAATATTTTACATGCGATCATTTGACTATATTCTATGCAAGCTCACAATAAAATCATTCACTCGTGACGATTGAACGCTTTAGCACGTGTGGTATATGTGGTTCCATATTTTTGCACGTGGAAATGGTGAAACTAGATATAATTCTATTTTTATTTTAAATAAGTTATTTAAGGTCGGTTCTTACACAAGGAAAACATAACATTAATTTACAAAACAATATAGCTCGCATGAACATTCAGCAGCGCAATCGCGCACTTTGCATTTTTCATTAATGTAGTCAAATGATCACATGTGCAATTTTAAATAAAAATATTTACTTATTACTGAGATATGTGAGTTTTAAAAGTATTGCGTTAGAAAAGTCACCAAGTGTAGTTGAACGCGATATACATGTTATTCCAATTCTAGGTCAGTTTTTAAACAAGAAAAACATAAAATTAATTAAAGAACAAGATGTGTTTGTGAAACACAATGTCCCCCTATATGACGTTTGACCTTGTAGGATAACCTTGACCTTGACCCTTCACCAATCAAAATGTGCAGCTCCATGAGATACACATGCATTTCAAATATAAAATTGCTAGCTTCAATATTGCAGAAGTGACATTACATGAGCAATTTCGACCCATATATTTGACCTTGAAGGATGACCTTGACCTTGACCTTTCACCACTAAAAATGTGCAGCTCCATGAGATACACATGCATGCCAAATATCAAGTTGCTATCTTCAATATTGCAAAAGTATTCATAAAATTAGCGATTTGGGCCACATCTATTTGACCTCTGACCTTGAAGGATGACCTTGACCTTGACCTTTCACCACTCAAAATCTGCAGCTCCATGAGATACACATGCATGCCAAATATCAAGTTGCTATCTTCAATATTGCAAAAGTACTCATAAAATTAGCGATTTTAGCCACATATATTTGACATCTGACCTTGAAGGATGATCTTGACCTTGACCTTTCACCACTCAAAATGTGCAGCTCCATGAGATACACATGCATGCCAAATATCAAGTTGCTATATAGAATATTGAAATACTGCAAAAGTGTACATTAAATGAGCGATTTTGACCCATATATTTGACCTATGACCTTGAAGGATGACCTTGACCTTGACCTTTCACCACTCAAAATGTGCAGCTCCATGAGATACATATGCATGCCAAATATCAAGTTGCTTTCTTCAATATTGCAAAAGTTATTGCAAATGTTAAAGTTGGCGCAAACCAACCAACCAACCAACAGACCAACCAACCAACAGACCAACAGACCAACAGACAGGGCAAAAACAATATGTCCCCCACTACTATAGTGGGGCACATAAAAACAATATAGCTCGTATGAATATTCAGGAGCACAACGGCTCAATCGGCATGTTGCAAGCCGGTTAGTTTTTAAGACGTGTAAGTTTATGCGTTTTACTTTTCCCATTGTTATTATTTTACGTTGTACGAGTTTGCGAATTTGACTTTTAAAGTGACGTTTTTAATTTGTTAAGTTTGATATTTTGCTGTTTTTTCAATTTCTATTAAATTTTCAGGAATAATCAGATATGTGTTGAATTATTCTTGATCCAAATTTCAACACAATCCGTTCAAAAATAAGAGAGCTATATTGATTGGCGTCGCACTGAAGTGCGGCGATTAGTATGTAATACGTTTTTGTTTCGCTTATGGGAGGGGAAGTTATTTTACGGATCAATGTATATATTTTTGTTGTCAGAATATCTTGCATAGTGGTGATTTTTTGTTAAATTAGTGTAAATAAGTTCTGCATTTGTGCCTATGACAACATGTATTGCCAATAATGCAAAGCTAATTGTTTTAATTAATAACTGATCACAGGGACTGGGCATATACGCGAACCGGTGAAACTTTCTGGTTTTGTATAAAAACAAAACTTCTTTGTTCCACTATCCTAGCAACCACTTAGTTACTAATAAAGGCGCTATAGAGCGCGAAGCGCGACACGTATTATTGATTGTAATAATGAGTCTTGATAAAGGAAGCAGCCGCTTATCAATGAGGAGCACCATCACAGAACCCCAGTCTCATTACTATCAAGTCCTCCTACAGGGTTTTTTAAGAACCACATACAGAAGGCCGCAGGCCTGACTCGTATCTTGCCAGTGGTATGGACCCTTTAGTATGGACCTTTAACCCCGCTCACTATCCAGCGTTTAAACTTTCGGGTTTACATTTAAACCGACTATTAATAGCTTATTAATATCTTAGTTAGAAGGTGATTTTTCAAGCGGTTCCGTAGTGTAGTGGTTACACGCTCGCTTCACATGTGAGAGGCCCAAGGTTCGAGCCCCAGTACAATCAAATTATTTTATTTGTGTTCTATGTTATCTTTTTGTTTTGATGTAGACATTTAAGTTTAAATAAACATGCTGTTTTATTGTAACCATTTTTTGTTTGTATTATGCCCATGAAATATATGTGTGAGAGAGTGTGGGGGGGGGGGTCGTAAACACATTAAAACTTTTACAGTGTTTTCAGTGTATTAATGAGTACTCAATCCCAATCGTAAATGAGCTACGTAAGAATAAGTTCAGAATCATCTCCCCTTGACGTTGAGAAAATATGAAATTACGCTTACAAGATGAAGCAGATTTTTCAAAACCTACAAAGTTCTGTTCCATTAATGAAAACTTCACACGAATGCCAGTAAGAAAAAAGGAAACCAATGTAAATAACATGAACTATAAAATATTTGGGGGTTACAACACAAAATCATAGATAATGGTTATTTGGGAGTTATAACACAACATCATAGATAATGGTTATTTGGGGGTTATATAACAAAATCATAGATAATGGTTATACCAGTATCTTTTTCTATTTTGTTTAAAATAATCGGCCAATATATTAATATTTACAGTAGAAAAAAAATCGTTCCATGTAACTTTATTGAGTACCTTTGACACTAAAATTCCCGACGCCCTTTGATGCTTTGCATCAATACTTATCTTGTATCATTAAGTGATGCGTAAGAAAAGAAGTCTCCAAGTGTATTCAATAATTGTCTCTTCAGCAAATGATCCGTCTGAAGCATCTCTGGATACAACGCTAGGCCAAGTCTAATATTTACATATTTACATATATATTTATATGTTTGCAATATGATAATAAACATACATTTTTCATCGGTGAGCATTTACTTTTCTTAGAGCTATTGATAAATGTATGTGTATTGCTAGATTTAAGCCCTATTGAATATGAATTGAAACCGTACCAGTACTCTTTTAATAATTTACAACGACATTGTCCAATCAAAGGCTCGTTGTGCTTAAAAACAATACTACTTGACGGCATAGTATATTAATGTTAACAGCGATATACACCGAAGGGATATGCTTTATTCATAGTTTTAGGCGCAAAGGTGCGTGTTTTAACTGAATAGGCTTCAACAGACTCACAGCTGGATTTATCCGGACTTTTAACTTAAAGGATGCATATGAAACTAGTTTGTTAGCTTAAATAATTTTAACAATTTAAGTAATAGTGTGTAGTAAGGTCCTTTGTGATTGTATTTGTTTTCCTGAATAGTGTGATGTATTTTTTAAACATTGTTTATTTATATTATTTGTACTAAATGGATGTATCAATGGTGTTTTAAAAAGAGCGTTTTAAATAGCTATTAATTTTATGATTTTTATTTTTAAAAATTCACTTGGAAAAGTTTCCGTCACTTTATATATGAGTGTTTGAATATAGCTATTCGTTTTATGAATCTTCGAACTTCAAATTGACCATGTTTTACTAAAAATACATTGTACGCAGTAATGTGTTGCGCGAAAAGCAAAACACTGTGTTGATAATTTTTAATTTTAATTGGTTTTGCATTGTAGTTATCGCGAGTAAAATGATCTATGGTAGCGGATGCATTTGTGTATTGTGAAACTTTATAGTGAACAGTTTAACCCTCCTGTACTAAATCGTGAAAACAAAGCCGCTGCATTAACTCGGTATTCGACAAACAAATCGCCGTAAGCTCGCCGCAAACCTGCTTTGACCAAACGCAATAGTTTTGATCCATCAAGGGACGTATAGAAAATATTTTAATGTAGGTAAGGGTAATATAGATATGTTCGAAAATCATTTGTCCTATGTTCAAAGAGCTTTACATATTGCATATGCATTAAAGATCAATGTACATCATGCATCATTCAGTACATAAGAAAAAATTAAAAGCAAGTCAACCAATTTTACGGACCTATCTGTATCGTATAGCTTCTCAAGTAGATGAACTCGTGAACCATTTTTAGTCTAAATATTTTAAATCATTACAACAATCCAATTGTGTCTTTCAGTTGGTCATGGTCTCATAACTTATAAGTAAAGCACAAGATGAAAAACATAACCATTGCTGAAACAAATTTCAATATATTTTATCATTACATTTGTTCATTTATGCTTTTCATGGTCAAAGCTGATAATTAATTTTAACTGTGGAATTAGCATAAATATATTGAAGTATAACGTTTTCTATTTGCCCCGGTGTTTTCTTACTCTCCACATATCGTTATTTTCAGAAATGCTGAAATTCATGTTAAATTCGTTGATTTTGATTGGTCAAGCGCCATGCGTGAAATGTAAATCCGGAGTTAATTTTATAGATCTGAGAACAAAACTGTTCGCCCCGAATGCTTACGACTACAGGGCCCGACCCACGAATGACCAATTGTCACCTTTCCACCATATTTCTCATTTTGTAATTGTATTTGATCATTGTAAAAAATCTCAAATATATGCCACCCGTTCTAGCAATGTCGAATGTGACGGTCTTTCGGATATAAAATGCGTTTTTTCCAGTTTTCTTTTAAATGACTGGACCTTATTACTAAATGCACATTTGTTTTATTATTGTAACACACTCGTCCAAATTCTTCTGTAATAAAAACACTTCATCAAACTTACCAGACGTTCCTAACATGAAATATGTTATTTTTTCATGTGTTATACGAGTACGACTGAACAATTAATTACACATGCAGTTATATTTTAATTATAAGACAAATGTTAAACAGAAACAATCAATAAATCATTTGCAAGTCGTTAAAACACGTTTGTGTGAATATTAAACGATTTAGGGTACATATAGTTTTTGGCCCATAAGTTTAAGAAATATTTGCAATTCTGGACTTTTGTTCATTTAAGTGTGCACGATTTTCTTTTCAATGAAATTAAAATTATATTTTGATAATTTGCTAAAGATTAGAGAACGCTCTGGTTTTATTTTTATGATACGAAGGTATATGGGAGGACAGCACATATTTTTTAAATTACGACCTAATGACAAAATTTTGATTGTGTCTTATGTTCATGGTTCAGAATTCAAACACAAAATGTGTTCTTTCTAACATCATAAACAAGGTATATTAAATGTTGATAGGTGAATTATCGTGTATGGATTCGTTGAAACTAGTCCAGTTACTTGAATGATTAATTACCGTGATTGAATAATTTATTTTCAGAAATGATCATGCCTTATATTGTGTTCATTGTGACGCAATATAAACTGTGAAGCGGCGTTTTTTCATGCTTTGCACCTATCGCTTTCCTTTACATGACTGAAATTGTTCGTTCAAGATACCTCATATAGTCATACATAAATGTTTTGCATAAAACGTATCAGTAATTTACGTTATTCGACAGAAAGATCCGAAGACCTTCTCGCCATTAACGATCTGAATGTAGCCAAACAAAATATGAAAACAACGGTATACCTAAGGTTGAATTGGACTGGCGCATTTCTGAAATGCACATCGAGCACCTACGGTAGCATGCAGTATGCATTCTGACCACATGTAAACATAATGTGTTACTATAAATATTACATTTATCAAATTATGGACTACACATTATTGACTACAATAATGGGACAACTTTTGACCAACGTCGCACGTCAACGGTGATGTTGAATCAATTGTACAACGATACACGCATAAGGCAAGTTTGGCACAATGTCAGCATGCTGAGTGTGAAGTTATTTCTCATATCTGCTGTTAATAACTTGACAAGGCAGGTCATTACTCATAACTGCTTGTGATTAAAAATCTTAATGCTTTTAAAGGGGCGCCCTTTTAAAGTGATGTGCAAACAACACGTATCGATCTATATTCTAGTTTATTTCACATCAGCCAAATTGAGATTATAACACACGACGCGACATGGTATTTCTTGTTGTTGTTGTTGTTGTTACTGTTGTTAAACAATATATAATCCATTATGATTTATTAATTTTTTAATAGCACATCCATATTTACAGAACACTTAATTTCATCTCTTAACCTCAATTATCAGTATTGGCATACGGTACGCATATGTGTGCATGGGTCCGTTATAACCTGTGGCTGTTTTAAAAGTTTTTCACCCGTACTGACCTGTTAGAAACTGACAATTGGAGTAACCCGCCCTTGTAATGAAAAGCAACAACACAAAATAAAATATATGCGCTAATGTGATCGTTAAATCAATAAAATGGCAGAGGCTACTTCTTCTTTTTCTGGAACTCAAGTAGTATCTCAACCTCCACAACAGGTATAACTCGATATATTTAAAACAACAGCCCGTTGAGTTTGTCTTGAACATGATTAGATATCGGACGCTAACATCATTTTCTCTTTAACTTAAAGGGGCCTTTTCACGTTCTGGTACATTGTCAAAAAGAAATAAAGTTGTTTCAGATTCGCAAATTTTCCTTTTAATTATGGTATGTGTGAGGAAAAAGTAATACTGAACGTTTACCATGCTCTAAAATATCCATTATATGCATCTTTTTATGATTTGAAAACCTGAAAATTATAAAGGGTTGCAACAACAGAAACGATTCACGATTTCTACATTGTCAAATCACGCGTAACGAGACTGCCAAGATAACGCGAGATTAAGGGTTCAGGGGGTGGGGGGTTCTAGCAGTATTCCCTCTACAGACCACACCTACACTATCCGCTAATATAGCTATATATTGACTTTAAAAATAAAATGAAGGCGATAAATTGCCGATTTATAATTAATAAAGACAATTCACAATTTTGACATTGTTAAATCACTCGTAACAAGACTGCTAACAAGACTGCCAAGATAATTTATTATCCCCGCCAAACATTTTGGAGGGGATATAGTAATTGGTCATGTCCTTCTGTCCGTCCGGCTGAAGCTTTGTCCGGAGCATAACTCCAAATCTATGGATTTACTTTAAACTTAGAATATAAACAGATGGCAACTAGGAGAAGTGTAGTGGCCAAGAACCATAACTCTATCTACCTTAATTTATGAATTATCTCCCCTTTTATATAACTTTAAAGTAAATTTTTGTCCAGAGCATAACTCTTAATATACTAAAGGGATTTACTTGAAACTTGAAATATAAACAGATGGCAACTAGGAGAAGTGCAGTGACCAAGAACCAGAACTCTATCTACCTTAGTTTTTGAATTATCTCCCCATTTATATAATTTTAAAGTAAATTTTTGTCCGGAGCATAACTTTAAATCTACTGATGGGATTTACTTGAAATATAAACAGATGGCAACTAGGAGAAGTGCAGTGACCAAGAACCACAACTCTATCTACCTTAGTTTTTGAATTATCTCCCCTTTTATATAATTTTAAAGTAAATTTTTGTCTGGAGCATAACTCTAAATCTACTGAAGGGATTTACTTGAAACTTGAAATATAAACAGATGGCAAGTAGGAAAAGTGCATTGACTAAGAACCATAACTCTGTCTATCTTAGTTTTTGAATTATCTCCCCTTTTATATAACTTCAAAGTAAATTTTGTCCGGAGCATAACTCTAGTTCTACTAAAGGGATTTACTTGAAACTTGAAATATAAACATATGGCAACTAGGAGAAGTGCAGTGACCAAGAATCATAACTCTATCTACCTTAGTTTTTGAATTATCTCCCATTTTATATAATTTTTAAGTAAATTTTTGTCCGGAGCATAACTCTAAATCTACTGAAGGGATTTACTTGAAACTTAAACAGATGGCAAGTAGGAGAAGTGCAGTGACTAAGAACCATAACTCTATCTACCTTGGTGTTTGAATTTTATCCCTTTATTTAATTTCAAAGTAAATTTTTGTCGAGATCATAATGAATTATCTCCTTTTATTGTTTTTACAAATATTATTCTACTCTCTAAAACAAATGTTGTCATACAAGCAAACACATTTCGGGGAAAAGTTGGCCCTACTGTGACAAGCTCTTGTCAAATTTTGATCCAAGTCAACCACTTTTGACACACATATCAATTTTTAGCTCACCTGATTGCTCATGTGAGCTTTTGTGATCGATCTTTGTCCGTCGTCCATCCATCCGTCCGTCCGTCGTCCACAATTGGTTTGTAAACACTCTAGAGTCCACATTTCTTGTCTGATCTTCATGAACTTTGGTCAGAAGCTTTGTCCCAATGATGCCTCGGTCGAGTTCGAAACTGGCTCATGCTGGTACAAAAACTAGGTCACTAGGTCAAAAATGAAGAAAAACCTTGTAAACACTGTATAAGTCACATTTTATGCTCAATCTATATGTAACTTTGTCAAAATGTTTGTATTAATGATATGTTGGTTGAGTTCAATAGTGGTTCCGGTCTGTGGAAAAACATGGCCGCCAGTGGGCGGGAGTTTTCCTTATTTGGCTATAAAGAAACCTTGCAAGCACTCTAGAGGCCACATTTCTTGTCCAGTCTTAATGAAACTTGGTCAGAAGATTTATCCCAATGATACCTCGATCGAGTTCGAAACTGGGCCATGCTGGGTCAAAAACTAGGTCACTAGGTCAAAACAAAACATGTTAACACTGTAGAAGTCACATTTTATGCCCAATCTTCATGTACATGTAACTTTGTCAAAATGTTAGTCTTAATGATATGTTGGTTTAGTTCAAAAGTGGTTCCGGTCCGTTGAAAAACATGGCCGCCAGTGGGCGGGTCAGTTTTCCTTATTTGGCTATAGAAAAACCTTGTTAACACTCTAAAGGCCACATTTCTTGTCCGATCTTCATGAAACTTGGTCAGGAAATTTATCCCAATGATACCTTGATCGAGTTCAGAACTGGGTCATGCTGGGTCAAAAACTAGGTCACTAGGTCAAAAAAAGGAAAAAACCTTGTAAACACTGTAGTCACATTTCATGCCCAATCTTCATGTAACTTTGTCAAAATGTTTGTCTTGATGATATGTTGGTTGAGTTCAAAAGTGGTTCCTGTCCGTTGAAAAACATGGCCGCCAGTGTGCGGGCCAGTATTCCTTATTTGGCTATAGAGAAAGCTTGTAAACACTCTATAAAGGCCACATTTCTTGGTCCAAATCTTACAAAAACCTTCTAAACACATGTAAAATTAGCATTACTTGCAAATGTTTGCATTGCAAAAACCCCATGCAAATTGACAGTACTCAATCAGAATTAATCATATGCTCACTCTGCAAAAGTAAACAGAAGAGAACCAGTCTAATATGCTCTAGTATGGAATGCCATTTCTGACTTCATATGACTGTTGTCGTTGTTTGCAGTACATTAATCATTATTTTCAGTGGGATATACATTATGCTTTGTTCAATTTTCTTTACAATCGGTACATTCGTCATGGTATGCAGTAGTTAAAGCATTACGCGAAGTAGTAACAACATTATGTTCTGTCCAAACTTCTTGACGTTCTGTACATTCAACATTATGTGTAGTAGTTTTATCTTTATGCGCTGTGCAAACATCTTTACGTTCAGTACATTTGTCATTACGTGCAGCAGTAACATCATTATGTGCAGTAGTAACATTACGTGCTGTGCAAACTTCTTTCGGTTCTGTACATTCAACATTATGTGTAGTAGTTTTATCATTATGCGCTGTGCAAACGTCTTTACGTTCGGTACATTCGTCATTACGTGCAGCAGTAACATCATTATGTGCAGTAGTAACAACATTACATGCTGTGCAAACTTCTTTCCGTTTGGTACATTCGTCATTATGTGTAGTAGTTTTATCATTATGCGCTGAGCACACGTCTTTACGTTCGGTACATTCGTGAACAAGCATAATGTATATTCCACTGAAAATAATTATTAATGTACTGCAAACAACGACAACAGTCATATGAAGTCAATAATGGCGTTCCATACTCTAGAGTACTGAATTTTCAACTACTGGTAAGCAATGAACAAGGCCTTGTAAAAAAAGGTGAGCGAACTAGGGCCATCTTGGCCCTCTTGTTAAATGTGTGCTATCGGGGAGGGGCATAACACGTTCATTGTTAGGGTGTCTTTTTTACTTATCAAACAATATGTACCAAGATAAGGTGTCCTCGTATCATTTGGCTATTTCAGAAGGCTGAGCTAATGGAATGCAAGTGTTTCAATCCAGTCAATAGGCACAATTATCGAAGTTTTAAAATGCAGCATTGAAAGATTTAAAAACATAAACAAAATAAAATATATACATACTTAACAAACAAGACATGAACGACCAGCATGCTCATCAAGTATATTATCACATACTTTCTAGAAAAAGAGTTTGGTGTTAACTTATTACCAAAAGACACATGTTGGACCAAACTGAATGGGTGTGCCAACAAGAAATGAAAGAGTGATAATAAATGATGACATACACGTAGATTTGTAGTGTAAAAAGCATTGTGATAATAGGAGAAATAACTAAAAATAAGCAATGTTTCTTTTTATTAAAATAATTTCTTAAAACATCTGACAAAAACTTGTAAATATTTTTATGCCCCCCTTCGAAGAAGAGGGGGTATATTGCTTTGCACATGTCGGTCTGTCGGTCGGTCCGTCCACCAGGTGGTTTTCGGATGATAACTCAAGAACGCTTGGGGCTAGGATCATGAAACTTCATAGGTACATTGATCATGACTCGCAGATGACCCCTATTGATTTTGAGGTCACTAGGTCAAAGGTCACGGTGACCCGAAATAGTAAAATGGTATCCGGATGATAACTCAAGAACGCTTAGGCCTAGGATCATGAAACTTGATAGGTAGATTGATCATGACTCGCAGATGACCCCTATTGATTTTCAGGTCACTAGGTCAAAGGTCAAGGTCACAGTGACCCGAAATAGTAAAATGGTTTCCGGATGATAACTCAAGAACGCTTATGCCTAGGATCATGAAACTTCGTAGGTAGATTGATAATGGCTGGCAGATGACCCCTAATGATTTTCAGGTCACTAGGTCAAATGTCAAGGTCACGGTGACTCAAAATAGTAAAATGGTTTTCGGATGATAACTCAAGAACGCTTAGGCCTAGGATCATGAAACTTGATAGGTAGATTGATCATGACTCGCAGATGACCCCTATTGATTTTCAGGTCACTATATCAAAGGTCAAGGTAACGGTGACCTGAAATAGTAAAATGGTTTCCGGATGATAACTCAAGAACGCTAATGGCTACGATGATGAAACTTCATAGGTACATTGATCATGACACGCAGATGACCCCTATTGATTTTCAGGTCACTAGGTCAAAGGTCAAGGTCATGGTTACCTGAAATAGTAAAATGGTTTCTGGATGATAACTGAAGAACGCTTCTTCCTAGGATCATGAAACTTGATAGGTAGATTGATCATGACTCGCAGATGACCCCTATTGATTTTGAGGTCACTAGGTCAAAGGTCAAGGTCACAGTGACCCGAAATAGTAAAATGGTTTCCGGATGATAACTCAAGAACGCTTATGGCTAGGATCATGAAACTTCATTGGTACATTGATCATGACTGGCAGATGACCCCTATTGATTTTCAGGTCACTAGGTCAAAGGTCAAGGTCACAGTGACAAAAAACATATTCACACAATGGCTGTCACTACAACGGAGAGCCCATATTGGGGGCATGCATGTTTTACAAACAGCCCTTGTTTTTGTTTGTTTTTGTTATAACTCATTTATTTCTGCTTCCCATAAACCACTTTCCTCTACACAGACAATTTGAAGCTTACGATTTTTAAACAGTTGGTATCAAATTGCTGATGGGATTGTAGATTTGTTGTTTTTATAAATCATTTACCTTTAAAAGATTTAGACAAAAAGAGAATTTGCACATAATGAAACAAAAATTTTCACAAGATATACAGATTTTGCGAACACAACAGCCACACTAGAATGTGCTTATCTGTGTGTCTTTTGCTTTGCTTTTTATTGATCAATAATTGTTGTGCATTTATTTTGTTATGCCCCCAGATTGAATGATCAGGGGGTATTTTGTTTTCGGCCTGTCCGTCTGTCTGTCATTGTATGTGTGTGTCTGACCAAAAACTTTAACCTTGCTCATAAAATTTAAACTCTTGGGTCTATGTTCTTAAAACTTCACATGCCTATGCATCTCATTGAGATCTACTATCAAACATGGTTTGAGGTCACTAGGTCAACATTCAAGGTCACTGTGACCTTTACATTCAAAATATGACCTTGTTTTGAAATAGCTGCTGTGGGACTTTTAAGTGCAGTAGGGGGCATTGTGTTTCTCAAACACAGCTCTTGTTAACCTTGCTCTGGAAAAACAGAGCTTAACTCTTTCAATGTGGGAACCGAATTTTGAAGGCCTGTGCAAACAGTTTAGATCCAGATGAGACGCCACAGAACGTGGCGTCTCATCAGGATCCAAACTGTTTGCTGTTCTGATAGTATTCTTTGAAAAAAAATTGAAGAAAATGCTAATTTTAGAAATTAAGCAGACAACATTTTTGCAGACGACAAATTTCCCAGCATGCAAAGGGTTAATTCATTGAGCCTAATGTGTCCTCTCAGTGTAGTTGTTTAAATGAAGTATCTTCTAAAGAGGCTAGGCGTAAAGTGGTATCCCTTATTAGCTTGTGCACACTGCATGGGCCAATCTGCTTTTTCTTTCTACGCACATGCAAAACATACAAGTCCAGTTTTCCCAGAGGTGGCTCATTTATATTTGTTTGATTTCAGCCAGCCACCACTCCAGTACAGGTACTGAAGTTGAAAAATCCCAAAAATGACAAGAAAGTCAAGTGGACAAACGAAACAGTGGATAATGAACATTTGAACAAAAAGAAGTCCAAGTGTAATTACCTTTTTTCATTTGTTATGATTGTAGGTAATATAATACATTACATATACATCTTATACTGTTAAGTTTTGGGATATTTCTCAGCAAACAAGTGCATGCACAGCCTCATATATTTCTTTTGAAAATAATTTAACTTATAAAAATATAAATATCATGTATTATAAAGCTACAGTAAAACTTCTTTAACTTGATGTCATACCCATGACAGTTAAACTTTAGTTATTGAAGGCAGTGCTCCCGCTAGATTTTGAAAATGACGATGTGCTTTTTTTTAGCTCACCTGATTGCTCAGGTGAGCTTTTGTGACAGGTCTTTGTCCGTTGTATGTCTGTCTGTCCGTCTTTCTGTAAACATTTGCTCGTAAACACTCTAGAGGCCACATTTCTTGTTTCATCTTCATGAAACTTGGTCAGAAGCTTTGTCCCAATGAAATCTCGGCTGAGTTCGAAACTGGGTTGTGCTGGGTCAAAAACTAGGTTACTAGGTAAAAAAAAAGACCTTTTTAACACTGTAGAAGTCACATTTCATGCACGATCTTCATGTAACTTTGTCAAAATGTTTGTCTTAATGATATCTTGGTTGAGTTCAAAAGTGGTTCCGATCCGTTGGAAAACATGGCCGCCAGTGGGCGGGGCAGTTTTCCTTATTTTTGGCTGTAGAGAAACCTTGTAAACACTCTAGAAGTCAAAATTTTTGCCCAATCATCATGAAAGTTGGTCAAAACATGGTTCGGGATCGGTGAAAAAACATGGCCACCAGTGGGCGGGGCATTTTTCTCTTTATGAAAAAAGTGTAAATGAACACAGTAGAAGTCACATTTTCGGCCCAATTTTCATGAAATTTGCTCAGAACATTTGTTTCCTTGATACGAGAGTTGAGTTCAAAAATGGTTCCGGTCAGTTGAATAACATGGCTGCTGGGAGGGGGGCAGTTTTCTCATTATGTCCCCCCCCCCCCCCCCCCCTTCGCCCCTTCGAAGAAGAGGGGGTATATTGATTTGCTCATGTCGGTCCGTCCGTCCACCAGATGGTTTCCGGATGATAACTCAAGAGTGCTTATGCCAAGGATCATGATCATTGATCATGACTCAAAGATGACCCCTATTGATTTTCAGGTAAATAGGTCAAAGGTCAAGGTCACGATGACCCGAAATAGTAAAATGGTTTCCGGATGATAACTCAAGAACACTTATGCCTAGGATCATGAAACTTCATAGATACATTGATCATGACTTGCAGATGACCCATATTGATTTTCAGGTCACTAGGTCAAAGGTCAAGGTCACGGTGACCCAAAGCAGTAAAATGGTTTCCGGATGATAACTCAAGAACGCTTATGCCTAGGATCATAAAACTTCATAGATACATTGATCATGACTCGCAGATAACCCATATTGATTTTTAGGTCACTAAGTCAAAGGTCAAGGTCACGATGACCCGAAATATAAAAATGGTTTCCGGATGATAACTCAAGAACGCTTAGGCCTAGGATCATGAAACTTCATTGGTACATTGATCATAACTCGTAGATAACCCCTATTGATTTTCAGGTCACTAGGTCAAAGGTCAAGGTTAAGATGACCCGAAATAATAAAATGATTTCCGGATGATAACTCAAAAACGCTAAGGTCTAGGATCATGAAACTTCATAGGTACATTGATCATGACTCTTAGATGACCCCTATTGATTTTCAGGTCACTAGGTCAAAGGTCAAAGTCACAGTGACCCGAAATAGAAAAATGGTTTCCAGATGATAACTCAAGAACGCTTATGCCTAGGTAGGATAATAAAACTTCATAGGTACATTGATCATGACTCGCAGATGACCCCTATTGATTTTCAGGTCACTAGGTCAAAGGTCAAAGTCACGGTGACCTGAAATAGTAAAATGGTTTCTGGATGATAACTGAAGAACGCTTATGCCTAGGATCATGAAACTTCATAGGTACAACGATCATGACTCGCAGATGACCCCTATTGATTTTCAGGTCACTAGGTCAAAGGTCAAGGTCACGGTGACCTGAAATAGTAAAATGGTTTCTGGATGATAACTCAAGAACGCTTATGCCTAGGTTCATGAAACTTCATAGGTATATTGATCATGACTCGCAGATGACCCCTATTGATTATCAGGTCACTAGGTCTACGGTCAAGGTCACAGTGCCAAAAAACGTATTCACACAATTGCTGTCAAGGTCACGGTGACTCAACTTAGAAAAATGGTTTCCGGATGATAACTCAAGAATGCTTTCGCCTAGGAACATGAAACTTCATAGGTACATTGATCATGACTCGCAGATGAAATAATGATGAAACTTGACCAGGATGTTTGTCTGGACAATATCTAGGTCAAGTTTGACATTTGGTAAAGATTAAATGAACCGACTCCTCTCAGGTGAGCGAACTAGGGCCATCTTGGCCCTCTTGTTTAGGGCACTTAGCGCACAGACATAGGTCATATATTATCACTGAAGCATGTTTTCAATATGGCATGTGTGATTTTTGTTTATATTTCACATTACATGTTTTTCATTTAAAACATAGTTTGTATAATAAATTAACCTAGTTTCACTGTGAAAATGTAATTAATTTATCAAAACTTAATATACATTTTTCCATATTATAATGTGATCAGATACAAAAATTGCTAGGTGGGGGTCCATGACAGCAGGGTGCTTCCCCAATCCAATAAGGCTAAATGAGCACTTAAAATATGATGCATCAACTTTAAGACTTTTTTATTTTAGAAAAATCAGGCCATTTGTTGATTCATGCAGTTTGCATAGACAGCAAGGAAACCCTGCATATGAGTAAAATTGACTTGCAGGCTGCTGCATAAATGATAAGCCTCGCATGTTTAACAGCAAACCTTGTAAATGAGTTACCGGGTAATTGACTTGCAGGCTGCTGCATCTATGAGAAGCCTCGCATGTTTGGCGAGTCCTCAGATGAGGAAGAAGACCATGACTGCACGGGGCACTGTAGAGGTCACAAGGACAAGTGTTACCGTGGAGATGAAGGTAACCATGCACCGGAGCAGTATTTGTATTACAAGCAGTAGGTTTAGTTTAAACTTATTTATTTTAGCTTGATTGCACGGAAAGCCTAAGGCTTATTAGG
This sequence comes from Dreissena polymorpha, assembly GCF_020536995.1. NCBI lineage: Eukaryota > Metazoa > Mollusca > Bivalvia > Myida > Dreissenidae > Dreissena > Dreissena polymorpha. Next base: position 63,726,544 of record NC_068361.1, read on the forward strand.
AACGATCTGGTTCCGTTTCCTGGCACTAGAACCAGTACTTGGTGTCAAGTGGGGAGATCATAAGAACCCTCCCACAGTGGAAATCGAACCCGTGACCTCCCTGTCGCTAGACAGACACTAAAGGTGGACACCATATCCACTACGCCATGATGTCACGTATTGCATGTACCGTATTTGTTTTTTACTTACCTAAATAAGATTTGTGTTCCAAGGATTCTAATTTAAAGCATACTTAAGGCTTTGATATAAATGGTCTCTTTCTGAGAAAACTGGGCTTAATGTACCTGCGTTAAGTGTTGTCCCAGATTAGATTATGCAGTCCACACAGGTTAATCAGGGACAACCCTTTCCTCTTAGACTTGATCTTTGAAGAGACTAGCTTTAAATGAAAAAAATCAATAAAAGCAAAAAGTTTTTCCCTAGTTAGCCTGTGGGATGACACTTTACACACATAGCCTGTGGGATGACACGTTACAGGCTGTCAAGCGGTCATACTTTTTCCTACTATTTCCTACTTTTTCATCAGGATCCTACTTTTTCCTATTTTTTTACCAAATCTTCCTACTATTCCTACTTTTTCATTTTCAATGGAGAATTTTTTTTTTTAAAGAGTTTATTTAGTAAACTTGCAGGATGAATGAATCTATGGCATGACTGTATCCCTGTTAATGTGCATTCATCTAGATGAGATCTGACAACCCATGCTGACTGTCTGCTAGCACCTCTTCAGGAGCATAAATATTTATTTCTTATGTAACTTTTAAAATTATTGACAAGTTTTTTTTTAAGTAACAATAGTGCCTTGTTTACTTCCTTAGCATTTGTACACTGCAGACTGCACTACCTTACACAGTTCCCAGTGATGCAAGAGCTGAGGGAACCCATTGTTTATTCCAGTTTTATTTTGTTTCCATTGACAATAATTTGACCAAACCTTATGCATGTTTACATGATATTGCTGTTTGGAATGTAGAGATATAGAGATACATGTATTGTATGAGTGGTTATGTAATATGGAATTTATTACACAAGTTATTGGAAAAAAGATAAAACTGATGCTTTGCCGAGTTTTCATCATTTACAAATATAATGTAATAAATTCTGTATTACATGACAACGGATATGATGTTCTATTGATATCATAGGTACATCATGTTTAGTAATTAAAGATAAATGCACAGAGCATAAATGCCCTGATACATTTTTATGCTCCCGGTAGGGTGGCATATTGCAGTTGTACTGTCAGTCCGTTTGTCTGTCTGTCTGTGTGTGTGTGTCCGTCCGAAAACTTTAATATGAGCCATAACTTTTGCAATATTGAAGATAGCAACTTGATATTTGGCATGCATGTGTATCTCATGAAGCTGCACATTTTGAGTGGTGAAAGGTGAAGGTCATCCTTCAAGGTCAAAAGTTAAAAAATACAATCCAAGAGAAGTAATAAGCTTTAAAAGGGAGATAATTTCTAAACCTGCCAAATGATATATTGAAATTTTATTTCAAAGCTGGGCAATAGTGTGCATTGTGTTTCGTACAAACACAATTCTTGTCTAATGATGCCATAGCTAGTGAGGTAACTTCAAGGTGTTAAAGCGAAGTATTAAAATTATTAAACGGCATTATTACACTCCCGCAAAGTCATCAATAATTTTTTTTTTAAAAAACATCCATAGAATTATAGCTACAAATAAATATCTCTTTAAATGCATATTATCTAACTCAAATCTGTGTGACTTCTGCAGTGAAAACATTGAAACTATAGAACATCTTTTTTGGGAGTGCAAACACATCCAGCCTATTTGGAATCAATTAATATCTTTTCTTGAACAACATCAACTAAACGTTAAACTATCTTTCTTAAATGTAAGTTTCGGAATTAACTCATTGAAATCAATAGACTGTAATAATATTGTGAATTTTATGGTTATATTGATGAAATATTTTATCTTAAACATGAAGTACAAAAACAAAAAACAAGTACCAAATTTTAATGCTTTTGTCCACAGTCTTAAACTAAAAATCCAGATTGAGAAAGAAATAGCCCTCAGTAAAGACACATTACAAATCTTTGAACAAAAATGGAATCGGATTAAATTCTCATAATGTTTTGTCCACTTATATACATTTCACTCTAATGTTAGTTTATCTCTCTAAAATAGTTTTGTTTATTTATTTTTTTATTTTTTTTATTTTTATTTTTCAATCTGACAAGATCATTGTGAATACACAACAGAACACACAAGTCCAGTATGCTTTCTCCCGACTTTATACAACTCATCATTTTTCATAACTATTCCTCTGTTGTTCTTTTCTTTTCTCTCATTTTTTTTAAATATATTAGCATATCTTGTATAACATGTCTGAACTTTATTGCTTTGTACAATCACTATGTTGTATGATCATATACATGTTTACATTGTATGTATGATATTGAAGCATATCTTGTATAACATGTCTGAACTTTATTGCTTTGTACAATCACTATGTTGTATGATCATATACATGTTTACATTGTATGTATGATATTGAATAATCCAATAATATAAAAGCCATTATTTGAAACTGGAATAAACAATGAAGTGCAACTGTTTCATTGCCCAATCAATGCTGTCATAAAAGATGTCAGGTGATAAGGTCCTATCTCCAGTTGCATAATCTGCTCTGCAATGACCAGTCATTTTGAATGTAACTTAAGTCATTATAACTGCACCCTATTGTCAATTTAAAGGTTTCACAATGTAGCTGTAGCAGAGCATTGACACTGCTTTATATACTAGTATTAATCTTGTACAACAAGTTGGTGTATCACTAAATAAATTTGGTCTTCTGTTTAAGGATATAACATGCACAATATAATTACCATTTTTATATCCATACACAGAAGACCTCTAACCACTTATTTGATGATACACCAAAATGAACAGCATCTAATTACATGTATACTTCTTTATCAGGGTAGCTTTGCTTGAAACTTAATTATCATAGATACACTATAAGCGCTTAAATTCCTAGTGGGAAAACAAAGTTTAACCCTTCATGGATGGAGAAGTTGGACATCAGTGGAAAAACACTGGGATCATGGTGCAAGAGAGATACCGGCAATGAGTTTGCAAGATATTGTACTGTCAGAATGAAGTCCATCTTGTAGTAATTCTGGTGCTAATCAACTTATAAGTCATGCAGATGGATAAAAACACAAGGAAAACATGAAATACATGCATGATAATTCACAAAAGCGTTTGTTTGGAAGTGCCCAAAAGCCAAGCAGCTCTCAGGGTTGTGGGGATAAATCTATCTGTATGCAAGTACATCCATCACACAAGGAACAGGTACAAAAGGCTGAAATCTTCTGGGCCCTTAAGGTAGCTTCAAGTGGGTATCCATACAGAACATGTGATGGCACTCCTGCTCTGTTTCAAGCTATGTTTTCTGGACCTGTGTCTAAAAAATAAGTATTATGTATTCCTACTTTTGAGGGAAAAGTTCCTACTTTTTCCTACTTTTCCCTACTTTTCTTGCAAAAGTAGTTCCTATTTTTTCCTACTTTTTGAAAAAAGGTCACTTGACAGCCTGCACGTTACACACATAGCCTGTGGGATGACACTTTTCACACATAGCCTGTGGGATGACACGTTACACACATAGCCTGTGGGGTGACACTTTACACACATAGCCTGTGGGATGACACGTTACACACATAGCCTGTAGGATGACATGTTACACACATAGCCTGTAGGATGACACGTTACACACATAGCCTGTGGGATGACATGTTACACACATAGCCTGTGGGATGACACGTTACACACATAGCCTGTGGGATGACACGTTACACACATAGCCTGTGGGATGACACGTTACACACATAGCCTGTAGGATGACACTTTTCACACATAGCCTGTAGGATGACACGTTACACACATAGCCTGTGGGATGACACGTTACACACATAGCCTGTAGGATGACACGTTACACACATAGCCTGTGGGATGACACTTAACACACATAGCCTGTGGGATGACACGTTACACACATAGCCTGTAGGATGACATGTTACACACATAGCCTGTGGGATGACACTTAACACACATAGCCTGTAGGATGACATGTTACACACATAGCCTGTAGGATGACATGTTACACACATAGCCTGTGGGATGACACGTTACACACATAGCCTGTGGGATGACACTTAACACACATAGCCTGTAGGATGACACGTTACACACATAGCCTGTGGGATGACACTTAACACACATAGCCTGTGGGATGACACGTTACACACATAGCCTGTAGGATGACACGTTACACACATAGCCTGTGGGATGACACTTAACACACATAGCCTGTGGGATGACACGTTACACACATAGCCTGTAGGATGACATGTTACACACAGCCTGTGGGATGACACGTTACACACATAGCCTGTGGGATGACACTTAACACACATAGCCTGTAGGATGACACGTTACACACATAGCCTGTAGGATGACATGTTACACACATAGCCTGTGGGATGACACGTTACACACATAGCCTGTGGGATGACACTTAACACACATAGCCTGTGGGATGACACGTTACACACATAGCCTGTAGGATGACATGTTACACACATAGCCTGTGGGATGACACTTAACACACATAGCCTGTAGGATGACACGTTACACACATAGCCTGTGGGATGACACGTTACACACATAGCCTGTGGGATGACACTTAACACACATAGCCTGTAGGATGACACGTTACACACATAGCCTGTGGGATGACACGTTACACACATAGCCTGTGGGATGACACTTAACACACATAGCCTGTAGGATGACACGTTACACACATAGCCTGTAGGATGACACGTTACACACATAGCCTGTGGGATGACACTTAACACACATAGCCTGTAGGATGACACGTTACACACATAGCCTGTGGGATGACACTTAACACACATAGCCTGTGGGATGACACGTTACACACATAGCCTGTGGGATGACACGTTACACACATAGCCTGTGGGATGACACTTAACACACATAGCCTGTGGGATGACACTTAACACACATAGCCTGTGGGATGACACTTAACACACATAGCCTGTGGGATGACACGTTACACACATAGCCTGTGGGATGACACGTTACACACATAGCCTGTGGGATGACACTTAACACACATAGCCTGTAGGATGACATGTTACACACATAGCCTGTAGGATGACACTTAACACACATAGCCTGTGGGATGACACGTTACACACATAGCCTGTGGGATGACACGTTACACACATAGCCTGTAGGATGACACGTTACACACATAGCCTGTGGGATGACACTTAACACACATAGCCTGTGGGATGACATGTTACACACATAGCCTGTGGGATGACACGTTACACACATAGCCTGTAGGATGACACGTTACACACATAGCCTGTAGGATGACACGTTACACACATAGCCTGTGGGATGACACTGTTCACACATAGCCTGTGGGATGACACGTTACACACATAGCCTGTAGGATGACACTTAACACACATAGCCTGTAGGATGACACTTAACACACATAGCCTGTAGGATGACACGTTACACACATAGCCTGTAGGATGACATGTTACACACATAGCCTGTGGGATGACACTTAACACACATAGCCTGTAGGATGACATGTTACACACATAGCCTGTAGGATGACACTTAACACACATAGCCTGTAGGATGACACTTAACACACATAGCCTGTAGGATGACACTTAACACACATAGCCTGTAGGATGACACGTTACACACATAGCCTGTAGGATGACACTTAACACACATAGCCTGTGGGATGACACTTAACACACATAGCCTGTAGGATGACATGTTACACACATAGCCTGTAGGATGACATGTTACACACATAGCCTGTAGGATGACACTTAACACACATAGCCTGTGGGATGACACGTTACACACATAGCCTGTGGGATGACACGTTACACACATAGCCTGTGGGATGACACTTAACACACATAGCCTGTGGGATGACACGTTACACACATAGCCTGTGGGATGACACGTTACACACATAGCCTGTAGGATGACATGTTACACACATAGCCTGTGGGATGACACTTTACACACATGCATTAAGCTCAATTTTCTCAAAATGAGGCTCTAAACATGTGTTGATTTTCATGTTTTACAGGGAATCCTGACCAACCTGGCACAAGTGATAGTTGATGGACCAGACATAACGTACTGCTGTTGATATTGACACTTTGTTAAAGCTTTGAGGACTTTTCATAGTTAGATAGTTATCATTTATGAACAATGTCAACCATATTGAAGTTCATTCATTATGTTGTACCAGTTAGTTAACCCTTTCCCACTCAGAAACAAAGTAAAAATAGCTAAGTGCAATCAGCATAAAACCAATACAGCCTGCGAGTAACTTGCAGCTTTTCAGGTTTAATGCTGTTTGCTGCTCATCAGTGTCTAAGGGTTGGAAATGAAGCTTTTAAATCTTTAATCGAGTAAGAAAGGACTTTAATTGAATTTGATTTTCAAGGCGATTTGTTGCTCAGTGGTAAAGGGTTCACGAGCCATCATGTCTGACACGATGATCAATGCTAAGCATGAGCTAAAATCATTTTCACACATAGTTGATTACATTCTATATTCAGAACTTATGTTCAGACATTGTGGAAGGGGTTTGATTTCTCCTGCTTACAGCTGATTTCCTCCCTTGCAATCTCAAACTACTGTTACAAATATTTATTAACTTTTATGAATCTGTTTATAAATGAGTAGATCAATTGAACTCTGTCAGGGGGAAGAGCGTTGTCCTACTCTGCATTGGTTCACCAGGGCTCAACATTAACCGAAAAACCAACTTGCCCTGCCGGGCAAGTACTTAGAAAATCTACTTGCCCTGAACGTAAAGCCACTTGCCCAAACATGAAATATCCCAGCACCTGTAAACCTCATATTTAAGTAAAGTTCAAAATGATACACTACAAAACCTTTTTTTTTAACATTTAACAAAATAAATACAGCAATTTAAGTCTAATTTAAGTCTAAATTAAATGCTCTTTGTTCTTTTTTGCACTTTTCCGGGCGGACAACTAGATAAAATAACTTGCCCGGACCCAACTTTTACATGCCAGGGGCAATAGGAAAACCATTAATGTTGAGCCCTGATTCACACAAATATGTATTTGACTGAGCAATAACTAGAAAAGTAAATTAAAAAAAATCTTGCAGTGAAATAAGTTATTCAGCAATTACTAGTGATGGGTGCATTTTAGAGTGTGTTGACAGTGAAATATTCATGCTTGGCACACAAAAGAGATTTTAATTATCAATTCTCAATAATTTATTTACAAGAATTAAGGGAATTTAGTGGAAATGAACATGGGTGTATGGCTATTCATGGAAATATCTCCTAAACACTTGTTAAAGTTCTTACCAGATGTGTGTGTACATCAAAGAATCTTGTATTGTATACTTTCAGTACTATTTGAGTGTAGAAGCTGTGTGTCCTGCAATAATATACAAATATATATGAATGGAATATAAGTTGTATGGAATCAATATACTTTTATGGTGAAGATTTCCATACCATTTCTTGTAAAATATATAAATAAATAGTCACTCTTAATATATCTGAACAACATTTAGGGCAGTAGAACCATGATTTATTGAATTGTGTGTTTTTTAATCTTTTTCTTTAATAAGATAATGTTTGAACTTGTATTATTTCTTTTACTGGTATTTTTGTTAACATGTTTGAAATAATCATTTGAACATTATTCTTGATTATTAAACACCCACCAAATCTCTGTTGGACCTTTTTTAAAATAATTATAAAGCTCTCAGCTTTCTTAAGGCATATGATGTACCGGTGTAAGTTTGTTGTAAATGAAGGGTTATACATTTTGCTGTTCTTCAAAATGATTCGCTAAATTAAGTTAATACCATGTTAGAAAACATGTATGCAACGAACAGACTAAACTATAAATATCCTTACCCATGGATAAATGGAACTCTGTTGTTTAGTACAAACTTTTAATCATTAAAACTAAGCTTATAGCTTTGTGAATGGTAGCTTGGACATACTTTTCTGTGATATGTTTTCTATTTTACTTCACATTTTCCCTTTGCTTTTATGAGTAGGTAATTATTGTTCATGTATGTGTAGTAGAGAACAGACTTTAAACTCTTGTCTTTAAAGATTCAATCTGTTGGCTTTAATTTAAAAACAACAACACAATTTTAAATTTTATATTTTTTGTTGATGGTTTGTTAGAGGAATAGTTATAATAGTATTTAGTTGATTTGTGTTTACAATTTTTTATATTAAAGTATTTAGATGTATTTTAATGATCGTAAATAAGAAATTGCTCCGTTTATTTATTTTGTTGGGGAACTTCTAAAAAACACAGATCTGTCAATAAAGACAAATAAACATTTAGTCATGTACAGGTAGTCATTAGTTTCGGCTACTCAACACAGGCCACATAAGTTATTGCCAATTTAAGAATTGTTATCGTTTTTGTTTGTTATGTTTGTCATACTTGTAGAAAATATAACAAATTTAAAAAGACATGATTATGCTTCACGTGTCTACATTATTAGCAGCATCATGCTTAAATGGACCTTGTGCCATGTCCAGCCAGCATAGCTTCAGACCAGACTACTGGATTGCAATGTCCGCCTTAAAGACTGCAATGTCCGCTATAAAGACTGCAATGTCCGCTATAAAGACTCGCAATATTTTGTGGTCTCATTTGCAGACAAGGTAGCTCCAGACCGGACTGCGCTGATGCCCAGGCTGGTCCACCCGTAGGCTGGCTGCATATGGCATAACATTTTCGTATGATGATTTTACCAGAACAAAAGTGCGCATTGTTAACTGTATTGTCTTAATCAGCATCGCTTTAATGTATCCTAAAATCTAGTATTCAATCTGTATAAGGTATAGCCCTCCAGTGTATTGTCTGTTATAATTGTTTATTAATTATTGGTAGAGTGATGTGTTTAAATTGCAATACATCTGCATGACTTATCATGTGTGTTGGAATAATTAATGTTTAATATTGTGCAAATGAACTTAGCATATATTGGATGTTACTGATTATTACATGTGTGTTCGTTGTCATTTTTTCCAAAGTTTGAAAACCGATAAGTCCATCATTTCGAAAGCATATGAAAAACTAAACAACCTTCACACAACGTAAATGTTAGAATCACTTAACCCTTTCCCACTCAGAAGCAAAGTGAAAATGTTTATGTGCAAACAGCAAAAAACCAGAACAGCTTGCGAGTTAATCGCTTTTTGTTCAGGTTTGATGCTCTTTGCTGCTCAACAGTATCAAAGGGTTGGAAATGAAGACTTTTAAACTTGAATCTAGTAAGAGATGTCTTTAATTAAATTTAACTTTCTAATGGACAACACATGCGTCAAAGTACATATCTTAAGTGGTAACGGGTTAAATGTGTCTTCATCACACTGTGTGTGTTGCAGGTCATTAAGTGAAAAGGGGGTATCTTTTTCAGCATCCATTAAATATTTAAACTTGGAACTAAGAGGTTCAAGTAATATGCCCATGAAATGTTATCGCCTATAAACAATACAATAGTAGGCCATAAGTCGTTCAACTGAGACCTGAAGGACCTTTACTGGTCTGATCAGGTAGGCGCCCAACATTTCACTATATGCTATTGTGTTTCTTAAGGGCCGGATTCATTATCAAAATCAGCTGAGATGGCATAAGAATACAATTTTTAATGTTATTAGCAAGTTTCGTGTACTTTGCATAAAAGACTTCTTGTTTGGTTGTTTTGTGTGATTGTCCGCTACTTATTTCCTGTTTGGTTGTCCGCTACTCATCTCCTGTTTGGTTGTCCACTACTTATCTCCTGTTTGGTTGTCCATTACTTATCAACTGTTTGATTGTTCGCTACTCATCTCGTGTTTGGTTGTCTGCTTCATATCTCCTATTTGGTTGTTCGCTATCTATCTCCTGTTTAGTTGTGCGCTATCTATCTCATGTTTAGTTGGTGCACTACTCATCTCCTGTATGGTTGTGCGCTACTTATCTCCTGTTTGGTTGTGCGCTACTCATCTTCTGTTTGGTTGTCCACTTCTTATCTCCTGTTTGGTTGTGCGCTACTTATCACCTGTTTGGTTGTCCGCTACTCATCTCCTGTTTGGTTGTCCGCTACTTATCACATTGTGAACATTGGCTCTCAAATCAAAGTGCTTCCTCCTACAATTTTGAAACTTCTTATGTAGATGCACCTTGATCAGTTCTACACATTTCACCCATTTTTGGGTCACTAGGTCAAAGGTCAAGTTCACTGTGACCTCTAGTATAACAATTTAACATAGGCTCTAAAATCAAAGTGCATCCACCTATTACTTTGAAACTTCATATGTAGATGCACCTTAATGAGTTCTACACGCCACATCCATTTTTGGGTCACTAGGTCAAAGGTCATGGTCACTGTTACCTCTAATATAAAACTTTGACATAAACCTAAACATGGGCTCTGAAATCAAAGTGCTTCCACCTACAACTTTGAAACTTCATATGTAGATGCACCTTGATGAGTTCTACACGCAACACCCATTTTTGGGTCACTAGGTCAAAGGTCAAGGTCACTGTTACCTCTAATATAAAACTTTGACATAAACTTAAACATGGGCTCTGAAATCAAAGTGCTTCCACCTACAACTTTGAAACTTCATATGTAGATGCACCTCGATGAGTTCTATACGCAACACCCATTTTTGGGTCACTAGGTCAACGGTCATGGTCACTGTGACCTCTAAAATAAAACTTAAACATTGGCTCTAAAATCAAAGAGCTTCCACCTACAACTTTGAAACTTAATATGTAGATTTACCTTGATTAGTTCTACACGACACATCCATTTTTGGTTCACTAGGTCAATGTCGCTGTTACCTCTAATATAACACTTTAACATAGGCTCTAAAATCAACGTGCTTCCACTTACAACTGTGAGACTTCATATGTATTTGCACCATGTTGAGTTCTACATGCTACACCCGTTTTTGGGTCACTAGGTCAAACGTGAAGGTCACTGTGACCTAAACAAAATTCTGCCAAACTTTCATTTATTCAAAACTGCACCCGTAGCGCGTTGGCACCCGTTATGCGGTGCTCTTGTTTAAAAAGCACCTAACGTAGATGAATTCAGTGATAAAGGCAGCTTCAGACTGCCGAGTGTCAACTATTCTATATGTTTGTGTGTGCAACGTCTGCTATAGAATTGCTTGACTAACGACAGTGACGAACGTTGTACGCAATCTCTACTACTACAACGGGAAGTCTTACAGGGAACCGTTTGCTATCGATAAGAGTCCCTTGTTTAAATCTTTGTGTCAGTGGCCTACAGTGTTCATACCAAATATAGTGAACAGTCTATGAGCTAGGAATTGTATCGCTGCATTTGTTTAAGTATGATTAAAATGGGCGCCATGCATGTTTACTGTAAGTTTAACCGTTTTTGTTGTTTGTATTAGTTTATTTTAACTTGTAATTCGATAAACATACAGTCGGTTTATTTCATTAGAAACTGGTGTTTTAGTCATAACGGTCTTATTTCAGTTAACAAGTAAAAGTAACGGTTGGATGCTCGTCTTATACAATACACACGTGTTTAATAACTGTTCCTCTATTCAAAGCTGTTAATTGAGGAGCTGAACTGATCATATAAATTAAATTTAAAACGCAAAAGTTCTTGTTTGAAATGTTCACACGCACGCTCTCACGTACGAACGCAGGTATATACATGTACATTGAAATTCGCCCGTATGCACAATTATTTGTCAGTTGTCTGCTAAAATGGTATGAACAAGTCGGCACTGTAATTTGTCCGTTGTCACATATATTCACATTATCTGGTGTAAATACATTTGTCCGTTGTCACTTATATTTACATTAGCTAATATAAATACATTTGTCCGTTGTCACATATATTCACATTAGCTAATATAAATACATTTGTCCATTGTCAGCTATATTCACATTAGCTAATATAAATACATTTGTCCGGTGTCACATATATTCACATTAGCTAATATAAATACATTTGTCCGTTGTCGGCTATATTCACATTAGCTAATATAAATACATTTGTCCGTTGTCGGCTATACTGGCATTAGCTTATATAAATACATTTGTCCGTTGTCACATATATTAACATTAGCTTATATAAATATATTTGTCCGTTGTCGGCTATATTCACATTAGCTTATATAAATACATTTGTCCGTTGTCGGCTATACTGGCATGATTCCATAGGCACAGTCATTTGTCCTTATCACCTATTTATTGCCTTAAGCCTATTCAGACACTGATATTTTCCATGAAAATAAATATTTTTGAACGATTTGTTATACCTCAAAGTACATATTTCAATGTTTGTTTTCAGTTCTTATTGTATCCATGTGCGCGTCACTAGTAATGGGTATGTTTACCATTCGTTGTTATTTCTGACTTATTGACACTCGTGTATCTGATAACATTCACTTGATATAATATTGATCCATAATTATTTTACTTTTAACTTTATATTAGTTTCAAATCGTCTATTTAAACACATTAATTGAACTGAGCGAATGTATGTTTTAAGGGTAATACGCGCACTTGCTTGAATAAAAAAAGTCACCTTCTAACTTCAATAATTGTATCTGCATTTCAGGATTCATTATGCCTACGCCAACAGCTGATAGTACGTATAGATCTTATTTGTGTTAATATGAATACTTTACTGCGTTAACGACTCTGGGAAAACCGGGCTTTCATCCATGTGAGTAAAGTGTCGTGCCAGATTAGCCCGTGCGGATAACACTTTCCGCTGAGACTAGTTTTTCGTTAAGAAGAACATAACAGTACAGAACAGACAGTTTATTAAGACTTATACATAAGTACCTCGTCGTTAATGCACATAATTATAAATAACATAACAGTACAGAACAGACAGTTTATTAAGACTTATACATAAGTACATTGTCGTTGATGCATATAATTATAAATAACATAAAGTTTAAAAAATACTTCCTTTAAACGAAAATTCCATAAAAGCGGAAAGTAGTGCCTCTGAAAAGCCTGTACGAATCGCACAAGCTTATGTAGTACGAGACTTTACGCACATGAATTAAGCCCTGATCGATACTCAAATATATTTAGAACTTAAGTCGCATGTAGAAAAAATAATACATCCAATGGCGTCAAGATTATTTTCTGAGCAAGAACAATGCATGAATCGACAACAAGACATGATGTCGTCCTCCGACAGTGCAATTGCCGTTGCACTGGAAACTAATTTACCGTAAACCACTTCCTATCTCGCTCTTGTACGTTTCCGGCAATAGTTCACAGTGATCCATGTACTAAACAAAATGCCTTGAGCGACAGTAAATACACTTTAAGAAATTTCTCCTAGAAATTATATAATAGTGCGATTGCAATATTTGACTTATATTTAAATCAGCAACAAAGCATTTAATGGTCTTATAAAGTTTCTTGTTCAGCGAATGAATTGTCAAGAAAGGTGGATGTGTTTTCTTGAGTGACGAGAAAAAGTGCATTAAACGACACTACTTGAACGCGCTAGTGTCCTTGGCGGTTCAATCAAAGCCTCCTTATCACTTCAAAGAGTGCATGCACCAAGTAAATTATCATGAATGTAATAGTAAAAAAGTTGATAAACATATAGATTTTCTAAATGGGATGCGAACTAAAAAATGCGTTTAAACACACAATAATCTTGTTTTTAATAACCTTATACTTTTTTTTTATGAGCGGCACATTCTGACTGTATCTAATTTGTCCGTTACTAATTATTACACAGTAATAATGAACACATGGAAAAGACAATTATATTTACATATTTTCGTTTATGGGTTTCTGTGCGCATGCGAATTTTATTGACAATGGCTTCTACTTTACAGTTGAAAAATAATTCAAATGAAAGATCGAGTATGAATGCGCATGGTGTTTGTATGTGCTCTTAAATTGCTTATCAAAATTGCTAAATTGATCTTTGACGAATTAAGGTCAGTACTGTTGCATAACCTCTATCATGGGAATGTCACAGCATACCGTTTATGTTTTTTTTGTCGGTTCTTCGCGATAAGATAGATACGGATTAGGCCGTCCCAGAGAAATGCTTAAAGACAAACTATGTATTCGACGTCAAAGTTGGGTTGACCTGAAATTCTCAAACCATTAGAGATAATTAAAACGGCAACAACACGCCATAAACATAATATTCACATGCTCCATAGAGGAATGAGCCGCGCTCGTGGACAAAGGGACTTAACCCTTTATCGCTTAGATCCGTATTTTTACACATTTGTTGTCCCTTAGATAGTTAAATTTAATTTATTACCTTTCTTACTAAAGTAAAGTTTTAAAGGCTTCAACTCCAACCCTAAGTTACTGGTGAGCAACAAACAGCATGACACCTGAACAGACTGTGAGTTACTCGCAGGCTGTTCTGGTTTTATGCTGGTTGCAAAAACAATTTTCACTTTGCTTCTTATTGGGGAAAGGGTTTATGCATTTTTCCGAATAAGACGTTTACATGAAGTCCATCTAAACAAAAATCCAGTTTGGGTTGAAATTATCTTCCCTGATTAGCATGCACGGATTGTACAGGCTAGACTGGGATGACACTTAACGCACGTGCTTTAAGCCCAGTTTTCCAGACTGCGGCTCAATTTTCAGTGGGTTTGCGAACCAATTAATACACCGGTATTATACTTAGCAGGGATAAGTCAGAAGTACTAAAACCGCACCTATTTTACATTTTTTAGTTTATGTATTATAAATACGAAATAAATATGGTAGTGGACTTGTCAAGGTATTTCAAAGTTATCCATTTTTTCTCATTCTCCAAATACGATCGTTGAAGCACTATAAAAACAACCGACTATTCAACAGACCATTCATTTCAATTGATATAAATATCTGTTTGTTAAACTGCATTTTAAGGGACTTGGTCACATATTTCCATATTATTTTACGACTGCAACGATAAAACAACACATTACTCCATTTAACTAGTTTAATGACCCGATTCCAAAATATTTTGCCTCCCAATAAACATCACAAAATGTAATAGAATGCACAAAGTATTCACTAACAGATCTCTTTAATATTATACGAGTAAAAAGTGGGATATAAAAGGCCGCAGCGAAAAAACAGCCGGTGGTAACCACGAGCCTAACGAAAAATCGGCTACTCACTCGTGGAAACCTGTTACTTTGAAAATATACCTACCGGAGGTGGATGAGCACACGATAAAATTACAAAACGTGAAGTAACACCGTTATAGTAGCAACACCGTGTACCCAAAATAAAAAATGCTATTGCTCATCAAGCGACCGAACTAGGAAGAACCATATACTTTGCTGGGCTAAACCTAGTTCTACCAATCGCTTGACCATTGTATCCACTTTTACATGATAATCGCCATGACACTTTTAATGACACACTAAAACTTTTACTTGATCACTACACTTGTGATCGCACTTTTTTCGCACTTGCGAATTACATACTTAATCGGACATTGATCACTACACTTGTGATCACACTTTTGCGCATTTGCGATAACACTTACTTGATCACTACACTTGTGATCTTTTACATACTTAATCGGACATTGATCACTACACTTGTGATCACACTTTTTGCGCACTTGCGTTAACACTTACTTGATCACTACACTTGTGATCCAATACTTTTACTTGTACCTTTTACATACTTAATCGGACATTGATCACTACACTTGTGATCACACTTTTTCGCACTTGCGATAATATACTTAATCGGACATTGATCACTACACTTGTGATCACACTTTTTCGCACTTGCGATAATACTTTTACTTGATCACTACACTTGTGATCACTTTTATCGCCACACTTGCGATAATATTACTTGTACCTTTTTACAATCTTAATCGGACATTAAAATACAACTTATCGCTCAGGCAGCGATTTGACACCTAAACGTTTTTTACCCTACGGTATTGCTACTATTTTTTATTCTGTTCAAGCAGCTTAAACTTTAATAACTTGGAATTACCCGAAAGGACAAGGATGATAAACTACGCAAGTAGTCACAGAGTCCATTCAGATAAATGTAAACTTGGAATTACCCGAAAGGACAAGGATGATAAACTACGCAAGTAGTCACAGAGTCCATTCAGATAAATGTATAAATGCGCATGCCCATCCGACCCCCGGCAAACAGAATTTTCCGGCACTGCGACAGGAAGGCAAATGCAACAAGAAATATATGACAATAAAATTACAAGACATAATAACACATAAAAAGGCTCATATGACAATAAAAAACAGACAGAATATAAAAAACGACGCCAAAGTGAATGTTCGGATATGGAAGTGGCATCAAAAATTCCTGTGCACTTATATTAAACACGAGACAGTTCATTGTTCACCGGCAGAATGCATGTGCTCTATATAAACGTGCGACAGTGCGTTTGTCCATTGTAGCATTCGATGAAGACAGTCCAAGCGCCGAGTCACGCTGTCCGCTGGAATGCGCCCCAGTTGTACAAGACCAAGTTTGGCACCATCTCGATCGACTGTAAGGGGTGTGGCCTGGCCCCGGCACCAAAATGGGTGTGAATGTCTGCTGTCAGATTTTAGGATCCCGCCATGAGCCGGTGTACATGTACTGGAAATATAGAACTTGCCGGCAGAATCGTATAGCTCAAATGTATAGTCCATTTATGTGCAAGATATGTTTTTAAATCGACTCTGAGCATCTTAAAATGTGGATGTCGGACCAGTCGAGATATTAATCAGGGTGCGGTGGGTGGGGTTTGTTGACGATCAGAACAAAAGCACAGGCAGTTTGCAAAAGGCGGAATGACGTAATATCACGTGGTACGGAAATGGTAATTTCATTGTTTTAACGAACTCTACCGAAGCATTCCGTACATAACGTTACATCCGTAATCGTATCTATAGAAACCAGCAAACAACATTCGTTTCCGCGAAAATAAATATTATTAATTTATATTCAGAAATTAATAAGTCTTATTTTACGACTGCAACGATAAAACAACACATTACTCCATTTAACTAGTTTAATGACCCGATTCCAAAATATTTTGCCTCCCAATAAACATCACAAAATGTAATAGAATGCACAAAGTATTCACTAACAGATCTCTTTAATATTATACGAGTAAAAAGTGGGATATAAAAGGCCGCAGCGAAAAAACAGCCGGTGGTAACCACGAGCCTAACGAAAAATCGGCTACTCACTCGTGGAAACCTGTTACTTTGAAAATATACCTACCGGAGGTGGATGAGCACACGATAAAATTACAAAACGTGAAGTAACACCGTTATAGTAGCAACACCGTGTACCCAAAATAAAAAATGCTATTGCTCATCAAGCGACCGAACTAGGAAGAACCATATACTTTGCTGGGCTAAACCTAGTTCTACCAATCGCTTGACCATTGTATCCACTTTTACATGATAATCGCCATGACACTTTTAATGACACACTAAAACTTTTACTTGATCACTACACTTGTGATCGCACTTTTTTCGCACTTGCGAATTACATACTTAATCGGACATTGATCACTACACTTGTGATCACACTTTTGCGCATTTGCGATAACACTTACTTGATCACTACACTTGTGATCTTTTACATACTTAATCGGACATTGATCACTACACTTGTGATCACACTTTTTGCGCACTTGCGTTAACACTTACTTGATCACTACACTTGTGATCCAATACTTTTACTTGTACCTTTTACATACTTAATCGGACATTGATCACTACACTTGTGATCACACTTTTTCGCACTTGCGATAATATACTTAATCGGACATTGATCACTACACTTGTGATCACACTTTTTCGCACTTGCGATAATACTTTTACTTGATCACTACACTTGTGATCACTTTTATCGCCACACTTGCGATAATATTACTTGTACCTTTTTACAATCTTAATCGGACATTAAAATACAACTTATCGCTCAGGCAGCGATTTGACACCTAAACGTTTTTTACCCTACGGTATTGCTACTATTTTTTATTCTGTTCAAGCAGCTTAAACTTTAATAACTTGGAATTACCCGAAAGGACAAGGATGATAAACTACGCAAGTAGTCACAGAGTCCATTCAGATAAATGTAAACTTGGAATTACCCGAAAGGACAAGGATGATAAACTACGCAAGTAGTCACAGAGTCCATTCAGATAAATGTATAAATGCGCATGCCCATCCGACCCCCGGCAAACAGAATTTTCCGGCACTGCGACAGGAAGGCAAATGCAACAAGAAATATATGACAATAAAATTACAAGACATAATAACACATAAAAAGGCTCATATGACAATAAAAAACAGACAGAATATAAAAAACGACGCCAAAGTGAATGTTCGGATATGGAAGTGGCATCAAAAATTCCTGTGCACTTATATTAAACACGAGACAGTTCATTGTTCACCGGCAGAATGCATGTGCTCTATATAAACGTGCGACAGTGCGTTTGTCCATTGTAGCATTCGATGAAGACAGTCCAAGCGCCGAGTCACGCTGTCCGCTGGAATGCGCCCCAGTTGTACAAGACCAAGTTTGGCACCATCTCGATCGACTGTAAGGGGTGTGGCCTGGCCCCGGCACCAAAATGGGTGTGAATGTCTGCTGTCAGATTTTAGGATCCCGCCATGAGCCGGTGTACATGTACTGGAAATATAGAACTTGCCGGCAGAATCGTATAGCTCAAATGTATAGTCCATTTATGTGCAAGATATGTTTTTAAATCGACTCTGAGCATCTTAAAATGTGGATGTCGGACCAGTCGAGATATTAATCAGGGTGCGGTGGGTGGGGTTTGTTGACGATCAGAACAAAAGCACAGGCAGTTTGCAAAAGGCGGAATGACGTAATATCACGTGGTACGGAAATGGTAATTTCATTGTTTTAACGAACTCTACCGAAGCATTCCGTACATAACGTTACATCCGTAATCGTATCTATAGAAACCAGCAAACAACATTCGTTTCCGCGAAAATAAATATTATTAATTTATATTCAGAAATTAATAAGTCTTATTTTACGACTGCAACGATAAAACAACACATTACTCCATTTAACTAGTTTAATGACCCGATTCCAAAATATTTTGCCTCCCAATAAACATCACAAAATGTAATAGAATGCACAAAGTATTCACTAACAGATCTCTTTAATATTATACGAGTAAAAAGTGGGATATAAAAGGCCGCAGCGAAAAAACAGCCGGTGGTAACCACGAGCCTAACGAAAAATCGGCTACTCACTCGTGGAAACCTGTTACTTTGAAAATATACCTACCGGAGGTGGATGAGCACACGATAAAATTACAAAACGTGAAGTAACACCGTTATAGTAGCAACACCGTGTACCCAAAATAAAAAATGCTATTGCTCATCAAGCGACCGAACTAGGAAGAACCATATACTTTGCTGGGCTAAACCTAGTTCTACCAATCGCTTGACCATTGTATCCACTTTTACATGATAATCGCCATGACACTTTTAATGACACACTAAAACTTTTACTTGATCACTACACTTGTGATCGCACTTTTTTCGCACTTGCGAATTACATACTTAATCGGACATTGATCACTACACTTGTGATCACACTTTTGCGCATTTGCGATAACACTTACTTGATCACTACACTTGTGATCTTTTACATACTTAATCGGACATTGATCACTACACTTGTGATCACACTTTTTGCGCACTTGCGTTAACACTTACTTGATCACTACACTTGTGATCCAATACTTTTACTTGTACCTTTTACATACTTAATCGGACATTGATCACTACACTTGTGATCACACTTTTTCGCACTTGCGATAATATACTTAATCGGACATTGATCACTACACTTGTGATCACACTTTTTCGCACTTGCGATAATACTTTTACTTGATCACTACACTTGTGATCACTTTTATCGCCACACTTGCGATAATATTACTTGTACCTTTTTACAATCTTAATCGGACATTAAAATACAACTTATCGCTCAGGCAGCGATTTGACACCTAAACGTTTTTTACCCTACGGTATTGCTACTATTTTTTATTCTGTTCAAGCAGCTTAAACTTTAATAACTTGGAATTACCCGAAAGGACAAGGATGATAAACTACGCAAGTAGTCACAGAGTCCATTCAGATAAATGTAAACTTGGAATTACCCGAAAGGACAAGGATGATAAACTACGCAAGTAGTCACAGAGTCCATTCAGATAAATGTATAAATGCGCATGCCCATCCGACCCCCGGCAAACAGAATTTTCCGCCACAATAAATTTCACAAATTTATCCCCCACAAATTCTGGATTAGCCCTTTAACAGAACTTTAAGATGACGTCGCGAATGCAATCCAAATACAATTCGAGGCCAACATCCGACAGATGCACACCATCGGCCCGAAAAAACCCTGGCGACGCGGAATCGATCGGCACCGACACTATTTCGTGCTTGGTAAACTTTTTCGCGCGCAGCCGACCCCAGCGATTGATGTGCGATCACACTTTTACTTATCACACTTTACTTGAGCGCTACACCTGCGATCATACCACTTTTTATACCAATGGTCACTTGACTATTACACACTTGTTAACTCGGACATTTAGTACCAATGGTCACCTGACAATTACACGCTTTACCAATGGTCACTTGACCATTACGCACTTTTTAACTCGGACATTAAATACCAATGGTCACTTTACCACTACACAATTTTTAACTCGGACATTTAATACCACGGACATTTAAAACCAATGGTCACTTGACCATTACACACTTTTTAACTCGGACATAACTCGGACATTTAATATATCTCGGACATTTAATACCAATAAGCGCACTATTTCGTGCTTGGTAAACTTTTCAGCGCGCAGCCGACCCCAGCGATTGATATGCGATCACACTTTTACTTGTCACACTTTTACTTGATCGCTACACTTGCGATCATACCACTTTTTATACCAATGGTCACTTGACCATTACACACTTTTTAACTCGGACATTTAGTACCAATGGTCACTTGACCATTACACACTTTACCAATGGTCACGTGACCATTACGCACTTTTTAACTCGGACATCAAATACCAATGGTCACTTGACCATTACACAATTTTTAACTCGGACATTTAATACCACGGACATGTAATACCAATGGTCGCTTGACCATTACACACTTTTTAACTCGGACATAACTCGGACATTTAATACATCTCGGACATTTAATACCAATAAGCGCTATACAAGTTTTTTCCCTGCTGCATTGCTACTATTTTTAAAACCTAACCTTTAAATTAGGTTGATATACTACGCCTGCAACCCAGAGTCCATTCGAGCCAATGTGTTGATTCATAGTCGCTAAGGTTATGGACCGACTTTATGGGGTCGCACTGCGAGGTAGTCTGTAAACGACCGAACTGAACACAACGCAGACTCCGGCTCGTATGGGATCCTAATTGTGACCGGAATACCGCGCTGATTTGTTTTATGTTTCCTGAGTGTGACCATTATGGCGTGTTTATCCCCCGTGACCCTAACGTGGGCTATTTGCAACTGATAACTGTATGTTGCTGTTGCTACCAATTCACTGACTCGAAACGGACCGAAATATGCCAGAGTAAACATAGCATTGAATAGTGAGCGCTCGAAGTCATTATAACACACCTTTGCTAATTGCGAGATAATAACCGTCAAGACCTTGCGAGTGATTGGTGCCAGTGCCCGCGTACCAACCGTTTGTCGCGAGCGAGAACAGCCCTCGAGCATTTACTTCACTACCAAAAAATGTTACTTATATCGTACTAGCCCATGTATTTATGAATATAACTCAATCCAGAAATGTAGCTCTTGATAGATTTAGGTGATAGACCCTTTTCAAAACAATAGGCTACAAAGAGAACAACATATTGTTTATCCGCGGGCCAATTGTTGTTTAGACTATATGCAGATCGAAAATTGTTGAACATAATATTTTTATTTTTTAAATCCTCGCCCAGAGAAACAGTGCAACTACAAATGGAAATAATTCGAGAACAGTTATGTCACTAGTTACGCCCTTTTGCCGCCATAAATTAGGCCAACGAGCGTTACACCAGTGACCTTAAAAATAAATCCCAAAAACCGAAACCAGACCCGCCAGCACTATCTGTAAACAATTCAGTGTCAACATTGAATATCCAGTATCGGTCATGGAAAAACGACACGCCGTTGTAATCGCGCAAAAATGTCAACCACATTTCGAGGTCTTGCCTAACAGCACGTGTTATACGTATGCGGTGGAATGCTTTTGTTATGTCACAGGTGGTGTTAATTAATCAAAACGGGCGGCCGACTGGGATTGCCCTGCACACGAAGTTAAGAGACCTTATTAACGATTGAACTTGCTTTAGGTTATTTTTTTTTTTTTTTTTTTTTTTTTTTTTTGTTTCTGCACGATGGTGTGAATTTTTTCCCGTAACTCCACGATTTTTATTTAAGAATGCGGACTACTAGTTCCGCCGAATCTTATTCTAAGCCTAAGAACACGATTATTTCCGTGGGCCCTTCTGTTTTCTCCGTGGCTAACGGCACGTTTAGCTCGTGCATGCAATTGATAAACGAATCCATCACCTTGCGGCAACCTAGCTCAGATTTATCGCCACCAAGAAAATCGTCTAAATAGTGTATAAGCTTGCCCGATGACATTTTACTCTTAACGCAGAATTCAAGGAATGAGGAAAACTGTACAAATGTTTTGCAACTGACTGAAGCTCCGAATGGTAATGCTTTTTCCACATAAAACATACCATTAAACTGTATGCCCAGTATTTCAAAATCTTCTAGCCGAACTGGGAGTAGGCGAGATGCAATCTTAAGATCCGTTTTGAAAAATTTACAGTGTCGCCCTAAATCTTGAACCATGTGAACCGCCTCATCGAAATTTGTGTACTGAGCGGATGAGTATTTTTTATCAATGAAGTCATTAACCGAGTTACCCTCTGGAAAAGAAAGGTGATGAATCATCCTAAATTCACCTGGTATCTTTTTTGGCACCAAGCCAACTGGGGAAACCATGAAATTAGAAAAAGATTGTTCGCTGAAAGTCCCAGCCAACCTCCCCGCCAAAATCTCCTTATTTATCTTATCTTGAATTATGTCAGCATTTGCGATTGCAGGCTTTAATTTTTTACTAAATCTACTGACTCTGGGTCCGTTATAATGCATTGAAAACCCATTTGTAAAAAACATTTAAAAGGTCATTTCGATCTGTAGAATTATACGATGTTAAATATTCACGTAATATTTTGCTATTCACCGGCGATGGTGCGAGATTAAGTAGGTCATTACAGGGAAAGTTAATGCAAAATCTCCTGCACTTTATCGCGTCGCGTGCTATGGTAGAGTGACGCATAAATCAAGAAAGCGTCCGACCACCGTTCGATGTTATGAATTTTATCCCTACACTCCTTAGGGCGCTGTTCAAGAGTGCCCTCTGCCGAAAGTTACAAAACACTACCGTTACAAAGAGCGGATAATTCGAAGGCACCTATTAACAGCCAAATTGACATATTCGCCTCTAGAAATTTGTTGTTTCAATGCGGCTGGCACGTGCGCAGCCAAGTCATCGTTTGATAAGCGCGTTAATTCCTGACGACTATATCATGTTTTGACCCTGATTAATAGCCGAAGCAAGAGATTGAACTTTTATTGTATTTTCGATTACCGGGAAACTTAAGAGTTGATTCCCCGCTAACACCGCACCCCTCAACGTTACGTGTATTAATAGGAGGAACGATTTTAGATGCCCTTAGATCTATTATCTTCTCAAAATCAATAAAGCCTCTACCTGGATCCGGTTGTAAGAGCCGGGTATCGTCCTCTCCAACCTCTTCCACATTTTCCGGTAATTTCCGTTTTGTTCCACGCGGCATTATTTGAGATGATTCGAGATTTAATTTAAATTAAGTTTGTTGACGATCAGAACAAAAGCACAGGCAGTTTGCAAAAGGCGGAATGACGTAATATCACGTGGTACGGAAATGGTAATTTCATTGTTTTAACGAACTCTACCGAAGCATTCCGTACATAACGTTACATCCGTAATCGTATCTATAGAAACCAGCAAACAACATTCGTTTCCGCGAAAATAAATATTATTAATTTATATTCAGAAATTAATAAGTCTTATTTAAAAATAAAAACAAATAATGCCTCCACGGCAAAAACTGCAGTATTTGATATTAGAATAAAACAAATATTAAAAAAATAATGCTACCGTACTACATATATATTTTATAAAAAAAAAATCAATTGTAGCAGCCGATATTCATACTGCATTTTCTCTATTCAGACTGCCGGGACACACTGGATTACTGTGCAAAGTACGATCCGAGCGTCTGCACCAATACAACCTACCGGGCCTACATGACTGCCAAATGTCCGAAATACTGCGGAATATGCACGCCAGGTTATACCTGAAGCTGATTTTTTTTTTAAATTGGGTTAAATGCATCTGCGTATAGTGTCGTCCAATATTAGCCCGTGCAGTCCGCTACGTCTTATCAGGGATAACACTTTCCGCGTTTATGAATTTTTTCGTTTAAAAAAATGTGCCTTCCAAACAAAACTATATTGTAGGATAAACATGCTGTCCCTGACAAGCTTGTTGGGACTAAACATGCTAATTTGGGACGACGTTCTACCCATGTGGATTTAGCCCATTTTATCCGTTTCATACATTACAAACTTTTTGTTTTCTTTATTTGACAGTGTGACCAAGCTAGTTTTTCGTTCGATTACCGGTAGACCAATATTCAATTAGAACGTGTTGTTAACCGCGATTATTATGCTAGTTTAGTTTTTAGTTGGTCGCGTTAGCCGCCGACTTAATTTACAAAGCATGTTTTGCAAATCAGTATGTGCTTAGCTACGCTAAGGTCGGTAACTCACAGCGCTAGGAACGATTGCCGCTGCCTGTCTGCACTGCAGACGACGAATGCTTAGGAGCGTCTGCTCTACTACTGCAGTGTGTGTATTTACCAGCTTGTAAGACGACACTGGCCAGTCTAGTGTTTATTATTGCAATCTGTACATAGTGGCTGCTTTCAGGGAAAACGGGGCTTAATGCATGTCAAATAAGATTAGCCTGTGCGCACTGATTAGCCTGTGCAATGCGCACAAACTAATCAAGGACGACAACAGCAAACAACTTTAGTGCCTTCAGCGCATTGATTACCTGATAAGAAGGTCGAAAACTAAGCTTGCAATTGTCCGACCTACTTGCCGACAGTGGTTGATCAGTATTTCACCAGAACTATGGTAACCTCTGTGCAGAGATTATGCATGTTTTAAGTATAGCAATCGTAGAATCTCTGACGCCATAATAAAACATGCGATGATCGATTTACATGATGTTGTTTTTTTTTAAATCGAAAATGGTTTTAGTTTGTTATTAGTTCCCTGCCGGCGTGACCTGTTTTTGTTTTTAAATATTAATTATGGTTTCACTGTGTTATTAGTCCCCTACCGGTGTGACCGGTTTGCACCCGGTCCGTTTGTGTGTCTCTCAGCCCGAAATTGGATCCTGGATATATCTAACTCAACAGTACCAAACCCGTGTTTGATAAAACTAATAATATGGATAGTGAGCCATACGGGGAATATGCACATTGTTTCAGTGTTTGTGTCGGACAACAACTGAGGTTACTATAATGAATGAAATAATTTAACACTAAAATCTGAATCCCGCGAGAAAGTACTCAAGCTAGAGGGATGAAACTTGTATACATGTTTATTGGGCATCGCGATATACCGGACCGCGATATATTGGAGTTGCTGTGTAGTGGATAGAGAGTCAGTTGAGGAATCATAGTCGTATTCGCCTGCCAGTCGTTCTGTCCATCTGTCCGTTCGAAAAATCGGGATCCTGTGATAACCCCAAAGGGACTTCAGCTAGGTTGATGTAACTCAATTATTGGATAGATACCTATACATAATGTTCACCTCATTGGTAACATAAAGAAAACGTTAATATGCATCCTAACATAACTTACCACAGTAGAGGATTGCTCTTTTGTCGGTCACAAAACTCTTTTTATATACTCTATCCGTCAAGTTACATAGTCACAATCCGTCAAGGATGGTAACAGTTTTTGTGAGCCAGCATTGGTTACAGGAGATTGGCAAACTTACCTGACATACGGTTCGTACACACATAACAGTTCCAGGGGCATGTACTGTTGAACAGGCAAACTCCTCACATTGTTACCTTCTCTTTATTGACCGGTAGATGATAGAGCTCAATCTCCACGCAGAGTTGTTGTTCCTTGATCCCAAATACAATAGCTATGCTATGCTGGTTCCCGTTAAATCTCTGCGCGGAGGTTGGATAGAGCTCAGCTCGCAACCAATGATAACTCTGTGCGGAGGTTGGATAGAGCTCAGCTCGCAACCAGTGATAACTCTGTGTGGAGGTTAGGAGAAAGGTCAAATGCGAAAACGTTTCTTCCAGCCCATCCCGACCCGATCGTTCCGGTCAACTGCGCGGACGCTTTGCCAAATTGTGTAGAGTACGACACGGGAGACCTCTGTACCAGGTCTGATTACCACCAGTGGGCCAGAGAAAACTGCCGTGTTTACTGTCAATTCGACGGATGTCGTAGGTGTTTGGTGATACTTGTTTTTTATGTGTTAACATTTCAATGACAGGCTGTGTTTTCTGTGGAAATGGTTTCGTTTTTAAGCATGGGCTTATACGTTTTTGTAATGACCTAGGGCGGATTAATCCGTAGTTGTTTTTAATACAACGTTTTGAAAAGTCTGTTAATTTGATTCATTTTTTAAATACAATTTATATGTGGTTTGGTGAAATTTTTGTATAAGAACTAGACATGATAACGTATTTTTTATTTTATTGTAAGATGGTTATATTTGTCATTTTTTTTGCAGGTCAGATCACCTCTCCACCAGGTAAAGTTTAAATACATTGTTTACTTAATCAAAGTTATAACGCTTAAAGTTTAAATTATTGCCTTTAAAGGGACCTTTTCACAGATTTTGGCATGTTTTGAAGTTTGTCATTAAATGCTTTATATTGATAAATGTAAACATTAGATTTTAAAAGCTCCAGTAAAAAATCAAAAATAAAATTTCAAAAAGGAAAAAAAAGTAGCACGCAGCAGGGGTCGAACCAGTGACCCCCGGAATCCTGAAGTAAAAACGCACCAGCCAACTGAGCTCTCCTGCCAAGCATACATAAGATGCGTATTTTATACGTTATATAAGCAATCTTCGTAGTTTCACAAATTTAAACGACAACAACAGAACTCTCCAAATTATTCAATCGTTTCGCGTTGCAACGATTTATACTTTTTAGGTTTTTAAATCGTCAAAAGATGCATACAATGGCTATATTAGACCATGGCAAATGTTCAGTAATACTGTTTCCTCACAAATATCATAACTAAACCGAAAATTTGCGAATCTGAAACAACTTTTTTCAATGTGGCAATTTATAAAAACCGTGAAAAGATCCCTTTAAGCAGCCTTTTTTAATTTAAATAATAATCGTTAATAGAACGCTACGTCTTCTACCCCAAAGCTTTAAAAACACAGAACTAAAAAATATACGAAATGCTCTAACAAATGGGCTAAAAAAATTGTACAACTGATCATTTTTAACATGAACTGCGCAAGCCCCATTTAATATCTTATACACTTTTATAATTTGCTGTTTTGAAGAGTGTAAGGACCGGGACGCGGATTGTGTGTCGCACGAAAAGTCCATTTGCACGACAAGCAAACCCTGGGCGACCTTCCACTGTCCAGCATACTGTGGCTTTTGTCAGCCGGGTGCGTATTGCTTTATGTATTGTACTGTAAATACGTGCGTATTGTTACATGTTTATTATAAATATTGTTTTTTTTTTGCTGTCGATGTGATTTAATGCCTCGCAAATCACGATTTTAATGCGCAAAATAAGGCACTGTAAATTTAAATGGGTTTATAGTTAGTTTAATACGACGGAGTTTGATGCACACCGTAAAAAGCTCTATGTAAATTAATGTATTATAATTATGTAATAATTTGATTGTTTAATCGTGCGCTTTGAAAAAAGAAGGAACGCTTAACCCTTAAAGCGCTGGAGCTGAATTTTAAAGGCCTTTGCAAACAGTTTGGATCCAGATGAGACGCCACAGAACGTGGCGTCTCATCTGGATCCAAACTGTTTGCTATTCTGATAGTATTCTTTGAAAAAAATTCGAAGAAAATGCTAATTTTAGAAATTCAACAGACGACATTTTAGCAGACGACAAATTTCCCAGCATGCAAAGGGTTAATACATATGCGTGAAGTATCGTCCCAGATAAGCCTGTGCGGGGACGACACTCTCCGCCTAAACTGGACTAAGACGAGATCACCTATGAACGAAAAATACCATTAACGCGAAATGTGTAGTCCCTTATTAGCCTATGCGGACTGCACAGGCCTATCTTGGACGACTTTTGTCGCACATGCATTAAGCCGCGTTTTCCAAGAGCATGGATCAAATAAAATAATTATTTAAAAAACGCCTGAAAAAATTCCTTTTCAGCGGCCACTACCCCGGTCGCCTGCACGGACACGTTGACGAACTGTAGAGAGTACGACTCCGGGAACCTGTGCACGGACCACACGTACGCCAAGTGGGTGCTGGAGCACTGTAAACATTACTGCAGGGTGCCCGGATGTATCTAGACGCTACCAGGCATACGTGTCGCGTGTATTTGTGTGAATTTTTTGTTACATTAAATAACACAAGGAGAATGAATTTACCCAACACTTGTCTGTTGAATGTGACTTTTTTACAGAAAAATAATTCAATGAAAATGAATGTAGGTGCTATTCGTCGCTTTACTGAAAGCAACCAACTTTATTTTTACTATATAATTAGTTTGATAATGAAAACACGAGTAAGAAATGAAATATTGCAAGATTGCCGGCTATATTTGTACGCTACAAATAGATGCATGTCTGGTTTTGTGTTTGAAATCGTTTCTTTAAATATTAATCTATTAAGGCACGTTTACCAATTCACTTTTGCAAGGTGGTCGGCTGCATTTAGAAGCCAAAAGACAAACGCGCTTCGTTTTGTGTGAAAATTAAAACTTTTATATACATACTAATCAATCAACACTTAAAACTTGTTAAATAAACAACGACCAAAAGTCTTCCAGATTTACTAAACATGTCTACCAACAAGTCATTAGCAAGTAAACAGTCCGTTCATGTTTTGCCAATGCAATACAAGTTTGGTACACATAGAACCTGAAGATGTTTACTCAATTCAACAAATGTTATGGTACATGTAAAATATAAATCTTGACATAAATTCCAGGCCAACACCAACTTTTTGTTATTGTTGTTTTAGCAAAACAACATTCAATTGTCCCATGATTTTCCTAAAAGGGGACAAATGGAAGCATCTAGCATACACTTACAAGTTAACTTCTACTACTTCGTACTTCCTACAGTCAATTGCTAACTATTACAGGAAGGCCTATTACAGGCAGATATGGACACTGTTGAGGCCATTTCCTGGGAAGAACCAGTACTTGGTATCTATGGAGGAGATAATGCTAACGCTCCGCGAGTAGGAAGCGAACCCACGAACTCCCGATCGCTAGGTGGACACCTTATCCACTAAACCACCGCACTCTCATTCAGCAATATTTATAATAATAATAATAATAATAAATTATATAAGAGAAATATGCCAATCTGTCAACAAAGTACAGAATCAAAACTGCACAGAACCAAGCTGCTATAACAGTATTTCAATTGTTTACATGATCTTGTAAATAAGTAATAAATAACCATACTCATAATACTCATGCCTTTCCCCAGGCTATTTAAGCTATAATTTATTACATTTTCTCACCACTTTGTGTTGCTGTAATTCTTCAATATCATGAAAGACATTAAAATAAAAAGATTCAACAGCTTTTTAAAAGCTGATTAGTTTAAAAGGATTTTTTCAATTATTGCACTTTCTTAAATACAGTAACATTTGATTACCGGTAAGTGCCTAAAATTAAACAAATTCAAAGGGGTAACCCAGTAACCGGTGAATCACACATATTTGTCCCTGTGCCTTAGTAAATTCAATATCATTTATTCAGGATACTCAGAAGGTTCAGCAATGCATCAAAGTACACACATGATTTTTTGAGTCTTTTTTCAATCTAAACAACATTAAATATACATGTACATGCAAGCACTTCAGTATACAAATATTCTAGCATTACAAGTAGATCTTAACATTTTATCTATAGGAATGACATTCATTAATTCTATATGAATGGGTACATATTGCACTGATAAATGTAAACATTGATTGCAGAAAAAAGTTTATGCATTAAATAATGACTGTGACAAATCACTAATTTAGATAATAAATGTTGTAAAGACTAATAATGCCTGTTGGTATTTTTGTTTAAAAAACATTAATTTATATTGTGAATAATTTGTATATAGGGCCTGTTGTACCACAAGCTGTTTCAGAATATCAACTTGGTTGGCAATATAAAACTTAAAAATGTCATGATACATGTATATTACATTAAGAATGTGTCTAAATTTAATCTTAGTAATTTATCAAAATCAAAGATAACACATGTAACCCAGCTAACCTTTTCAAAGGAAAGTGTAAGAAAATTAGACTGTTTCATGTAAAATTATTACTGATAAGAGATCATGATGAAAATTAACGCCAGGTATTGAATAAAATTTATGTTTTTTTAAGACTTAAGATGCACATTTATTTGCCATGTAACTCAGGGCTTTTTTTCAGCTTTTTTTCTTCTGATTTTATAGCCGTAATTCGGCCATATTCCCGATGGAAAAACATATCCTTTTTTCCAGTTCCAGTAAAAAATAATCTCAAATGATACCATAGTTTTAATAGTTTTAATTTAAAAAAATTAGAAAACTTATACCCGGTAGTATTTTCTCAATTTTTGTTGAATTAAAGCTTGAATATCCAGTTTCATGGGTAAAAACAGCAGTATTGTCATGACCCCATGTTGACATTTTTATTAAATAGGTCACGAGTACATGTTTGTTTTTATGACCATTTTTTACTCTATGTCAAGTGTAATTTCTTATTGCATTCAAAACTAAACATCTTATTATCAATATCTACTATGCTTAATTTACCGTTTGTATGGTTCATATCCGTGTAAAATCCATTTTTGTTGGTCACTACAATCACATGTTTGGATAGACGCCATATTTAAAGGAAGTGACTTTTGACCTTTTTGTTGAATTATGGGTAGTGTACATTGACGACCTCTGTCAAACATGTCAGCAGACGGTTTTATCTTGCATTTTCGCAGTACATATCTTCATCATGCGGAGGTTTGATTTTTATCATATAATTACAGTCATGTGTATTTTTATGTTCTAAACCTTATTATTATACTTAAAGAAACATTTCCAGTCATTTTAATGAAGTTTTTATTGTTTAAACTTAAGGCAGTAACTCTGTTTATTTTTGAGGTGATCGGTTACGCTCGGAAGATGCGCGGATGATGCGCGGTTGAGTGATTGCTCGGATTAATGTAAGGACCGCGCAAGGCTCGGACCTGCTCTGAGTGTGAGTATATAAGCTCTGTTTTTTTCACAGTCAGGGACTCTGATTTTTTTTGGAATTAAAGGCACATTCTCATTACTAAATTTTTCTCCAATAAATATTATTTTTTAGGCATTTTCATTAAAAGTAAGTTAGAAACATTTTTCATATTTTTGCATATAATACTGTTTTTGAATAAGATTTAAGACTAAGGTATAGGGATATTTTATCGTACAGTTTTAAGACTGATCGAGCATTGTAAATGTGAGTTTGAGAATTGTATTATTTATGATAAATTGTTGAATGCATTGATGTACTATTGATGCAAGTTAGTTGGAATAAAGATTTGTTGAACTTTATTTAGTTGTTTATTATACTTATTATTTGAGAGTCATAAAAAGACTCAGGCTATTATCTTCAGTTTATTTTAACAGAGTCCATTTTATTTAAAATGTTTAAATACAACTTAATGAAAGAAAAGTTGGTTTGACACCAAGAGTAGGCCCGCTATCACATTAAAATAAGGAAAAGAAAAAGAAGAACCGCTCGGCTCGTTACATATTTATGGTGGCAGCGGTGGGATAAAGTAACATCTTTATTCCAGTGATCGAATTCACACCTCAAACGAAAATGTCCGATACTGACACAGATCAAGAAAATGAAGTTTTCTTCAGGAATGAATTACGACAAAGGGAAAGACCAACTAGTCATCAAGATGAGAACCAAGTCCATGAAGAACAAGAACCTACTGAACAGGATGATCAATGGTTAAGGGCAGCGTTTGGAAAATTAGTACACATGTAAGGCTAAATGGTTGAAACACTAGAAGGAGTCAAAAAGATGATATCAAACATTCAAAGGCAAAATGAAAGTACAGTTCTTGTACATAATAGCAACATTCAGCAACAAAATGATCTCCCCTCTCTTCATAGAAACAATAATTTTGCAGGAGAACCTGCCATACAGCACAACATGTTACCTAGGTCAAGCATAAACTACTCCAATCATAAATGCAATAACAGCACTAAAATTCCACCTTTCAATGGGAAGGATGAATGCAAAGTATGGTTCAACCGATTTGAAACTATTGCAAATAGACAAGGTTGGAATGATGAAGAAAAGCTAGACATTCTTCTACCAAAACTACAAGGATCAGCAGGGGAATTTGTTTTCACACAACTACACAGAGAGACCTTCGATAATTATGATGAACTAGTAAGGGAAATCAACAATAGATTCAGAATAATAGAAACTCCGAGAACGTTTGCAGCCAAATTTAGTCAAAGAGACCAGAAACAAAATGAAACAGCAGAAGAATACGCCGCTGAACTCAAGAGGCTGTATGATCGAGCGCACAAGCGTCGGGATGGAGCGACGAGAAAAGAAGATTTGGTAAGAAGGTTCCTTGACGGACTGCGAGATGAAGATGTAAGGTGGGAAGTAGAGTATGTGAAAGAGCCCAGGGATATCGATGAGGCAGTTTATCACGTAGTTAACTACATTCAAACAAGGAAGCGTCATCAAGTAGGCTCTAATCGGAGACAACGACCCGTGCGCAGGACAGGTGGCACAGAGACAGATGAAGCAGACAGTGAAAATGAAAGCGATTCCGATACAGTTGAGTATGCATTCAGGGTGCCAAACAAGAGACAACTCAAGCGTAGTGAAAAGACTGAAACCAAGAGAAAAGAGAATTAAACAGTAAGGAAAACAAGTGTCAATCAGGCTCAGACCAAAACAGAGGTCAAGGAAGATGTGATACAAGCTTTGATACAGAAAATAGAAGAACTAAGCAAGAAGTTGGAGACGGTAAATAATAAATCGACAAAAGATGACAACCGCAGAAGCTTTGTGAGATGTTACAACTGCAACGGAGAGAACCACTTTGCAAGAGAGTGTCCAAATAAACATCAGCAAGTAAACATACCATTATACCACAATTTTGACCCTAACAACAGAAATAACCTCTACCCAGACCCGAAACAAAGCAATCAGCCATTGAACCCAAATGCGCAGACTTTTCAACAACCTTTAAACTACACACAATAGAAGAAAAGAGGTGAGAAGAAAGAAAAAAAAAGGAAAGAAAGAAAAAAGAAAAATAGAAAAAGAAGAGGAAAGAAAAGAAGAAGAAAAAAAACCTCAAGATTAATAAGGAATAATGTGATTTTGAAAGTTCATAACAAATTGATGTTCAATTAATTGACATATTTGTACTGTATATAGGTCATTGCTAAATATGGGTTCTATAAATTTCATGCGAGTTTACAGATGCGATGTAAAGTACAAGATTTTTGTTGTTGTTGTTCAACTTGCCATTTCATTGATGTCATTTACAATGAAGTTTCTTCATAATCACATGAAGATATCGATAAATGCCAGTTTGTGATGGAAACGTCTTTTCCTATTCTGATGTGTACATCAGGAGATATGTGTTTGCTGCAATTATATTATGTTATTGCGCTATTGATTATGTTTTACTGCTGTAAACAATGCTCTATCAGATGTTAATACTTGCATATATGGGACTAGTACTTCAAAATATAAATGAGGTGAAGCTGTATTGAAGGCACTTGTGAAAAGTAGAACAACAAGAATCCTGTGATACAATGATGTTTGGCGAGATAAATAGGGAAATTGTATATGTTTGGGGAAAAGAACAGTATGGCGGAGAGCAGTATGAGAGTAATACAGTTTGGGCATTAATATTACAAGGAGTAGTCGACAGGATGTTTGCTGGTGCAAACGGGGTGAGAAAATTGCAAGGAGTACAGAGTGAGAGAGAGAGAGAAGAGAAAGGACTTAAAGAGCGAGCAACTATTTCGTCCAGATACTGCATATGTAACAGATTTAATGCAAAACGCTAGTACACGTTGGTAAAAGTAAATTAAATCTTCTGTTTTAGAATCATGGAAGAGCAGACAAAGTCGGGCCACGGTTGAAGCGACTGGAAACGCTACCAGTGCCTTCGATGCTATCATGTGAATGGGGAAGAGAAAGTTGGTCCTCGCTACAGAATCGTGGACCATTTCCTGCGGCAGAACCTTTCACTGGATCAGGCGCCATTCCATTGTAAGCTCTGCCTGTTCCGCTGCTTCCAGCTTGAGGATTTACAGCGACATGTCACCAATTTCCCTCGACACAGGATATTGCTACGAGAGAAGGGGGTGGAGGATAGCGAAAGCTACCTTGTAAGGAATCCAAACCCATACACAGTAGGACCTAGGGATGTTGCGCTACAAACCAGCAGTTGGCCATGACCATGGTCAATCTTGCGGGAGCCATCACATCTATGCGTGCACAGCCTGTCCAGATGTCTCATGTCGTTCCCGTGACACAGCCTACAATGCAGACAGAGGCCCCACATCGGAGAGTAGAAGAAGGAATCAGGGAGCGCGGTCGTCATCAGGACCATAAAGAAAACAGGCGGCCACAGTGGCACAAAGAGAATAGCAACCACTATTACCGCCGGGATCGCAGTCCATTGCACAGAAAATAGAAGATTATATAATGATGTTAATGAACATTTATCACATAGTTTATTGTTTTATCACAGTCAGTGTAATTCACAATTAAATAGCTAAATAGTATCACAGTAATTTATAAATAATGATGAAACTTAACTTTGTAAATTTTATCACAGACATTGCTATATACTACACTAATATCTAATGTATTTGGATCCTGTGCTATAAATAAGTGATCACTTTTATATCTAGAAGATAATAAGTATTGTAATTGTATTGTGAATTTAAAGATGCTTAAATGAAAATCCAGTTGTTTTTTTTTAAGTGCACAAAGTTGGTGCTGACATTTTGTAAATATTTTAAAGATGTTGGACTTTGTTGTTAAAGTTTAAAGATTGTTATATATATATGTGTGTGTAACCATGAGTTTAAATGTTTTTAGGGATTAAAGAGGGACCTTTAATGTTAAGGAGGGGGTAATGTCATGACCCCATGTTGACATTTTTATTAAATAGGTCACGAGTACATGTTTGTTTTTATGACCATGTTTTACATTTTAACTCTATGTCAAGTGTAATTTCTTATTGCATTCAAAACTAAACATCTTATTATCAATATCTACTATGCTTAATTTACCGTTTGTATGGTTCATATCCGTGTAAAATCTATTTTTGTTGGTCACTACAATCACATGTTTGGATAGACGCCATATTTAAAGGAAGTGACTTTTGACCTTTTTGTTGAATTATGGGTAGTGTACATTGACGACCTCTGTCAAACTTGTCAGCAGACGGTTTTATCTTGCATTTTCGCAGTACATTTCTTTATCATGCGGAGGTTTGATTTTTATCATATAATTACAGTCATGTGTATTTTTATGTTCTAAACCTTATTATTATACTTAAAGAAACATTTCCAGTCATTTTAATGAAGTTTTTATTGTTTAAACTTAAGGCGGTAACTCTGTTTATTTTTGAGGTGATCGGTTATTTTCGGAGGATGCGCGGATGATGCGCGGTTGAGTGATTGCTCGGATTAATGTTAGGACCGCGCAAGGCTCGGATCTGCTCGGAGCCTGAGTATATAAGCTCTGTTTTTTTCACAGTCAGGGACTCTGATTTTTTTGGAATTTAAGGCACATTCTCATTACTAAATTTTACTCCAATAAATATTATTGTTTAGGCATTTTCATTAAAAGTAAGTTAGAAACATTTTTCATATTTTTGCATATAATAGAGTTTTTGAATAAGATTTAAGACTAAGGTATAGGGATATTTTATCGTACAGTTTTAAGACTGATCGAGCATTGTAAATGTGAGTTTGAGAATTGTATTATTTATGATAAATTGTTGAATGCATTGATGTACTATTGATGCAAGTAAGTTGGAATAAAGATTTGTTGAACTTTATTTAGTTGTTTATTATACTTATTATTGAGAGTCATCAAA
This sequence comes from Dreissena polymorpha, assembly GCF_020536995.1. Taxonomy (NCBI): domain Eukaryota; kingdom Metazoa; phylum Mollusca; class Bivalvia; order Myida; family Dreissenidae; genus Dreissena; species Dreissena polymorpha. Next base: position 63,763,174 of record NC_068361.1, read on the forward strand.
AGACTCAGGCTATTATCTCAGTTTATTTTAACAGAGTCCATTTTATTTAAAATGTTTAAATACAACTTAATGAAAGAAAAGTTGGTTTGACACTAAGAGTAGGCCCGCTATTACATTGAAATAAGGAAAAGAATGAGAAGAACCGCTCGGCTCGTTACATAATATTTAATTTTCTTATGGTTTATTTTGTGGAGTGTTTCACAAACTGAAGTTGTTTTTAATGGTAATAGGAAGTTGATACTGATATTTACATTATCAAATAAAATATTCAGGATCATTGCTTTATTGATGTATTTACAATAAAATCTTTGATTTCAGGCATATTTGATATTTACAAACTAGTCAATACAATTTAAAACCATTGCAATAATTGAAATGAAACAACACAATGAATATTATCAATAAATGTTTTGTTGCCATTACATCATCTTCTTGAGCCCCTGCTGGGATTTGAACCCAGTTCTCTTCCCAATTGGGTTGACTGGAAAGTATTCTCTCTTGAAATACAAGGGCAGGAATGAAGAATACAGCAACGTTAAGTATTTCATTTATCATATTTTATTATATCTTTAAGTGGCAATAAGACCTAGAACTGCAGTTTAAAGATTTATAGTTTTAAGCATTGTGAACAGAAACAAACATTTACTATTCTACATGTAGGTTAGAAAACATAGGTGGATCCAAGGGGAGGCAGACGCGGTCTACGCCCGCCCCCCCCCCCCCCCTCTAAATCGCCAAATTAAAGTCAATTCATTTGATGTTTCACACTTAACTAGCTCTAAATCACCTTTTTAAACTCATTTTTCTTCTTATTATTTTTGTACACAACGTTTCCCACCAATCACAGACAATCGCTAAATGTTTTAACTTTAGACTCTCTTCGCCCGGTTTTTCAATATAAAGAAGTGAAACTCCAGCTGCTGGAGCAGTATTGAATTTTCATTCAAAACAATTAATTGGTCCTTTATTTAAGGCAAGTGACCCGATTGCCCAAACAGTACAAAACAGCACAATACAGCACAATACAAACCAACATAAACACAAAATATGAATAAAGCTGGGGTCACCGCCTTGGAACGGTCAATGCAAAGCATTGGGGGTTTAACCTGGTTATAGAGCGCTCATCCTCACACTTGGCCCAGCAATATTCATAATACATTTAAGTTTAAATAAAATTTAACGCCATAGCATTGTAACTCAAATTAAACAATAATAAAGGGAATTAAAACGCATTCAATTTAATTACTATTTAATTACTCATTTGCATTGAAGATACAAGAGTAACAGAGTTACAACTTTTTGACGAACGATCAAATAAAACTATTAACAATTGTCAACCTACATTCCTTCTTTATAGAAACAGATTTGAGAATATAGCATCATTGAGTTAATATCTCAGATAATCATCGCGCAAAACCGGACGAAGAGCAGCACAATAATGGGTGTAAAAATTCCATATTACATCGTGGTTGTTTATGTGACTGCTTAAAAAATAAAAATAATTAATCCAACAAGAAACGCCTATCAGAGAGAAATATAAATAAAATGGAAACGTTATACCC